>NC_133367.1:3795062-3855594 GCF_049309525.1 Garra rufa
AATTATGCAAATATTAAAAATAGTATTTATATATACACAGCACCCTCCACAATTATTGGCACCCCTGGTTAAGATGTGTTAAGAAGCATAATCTCAAACTGAAAATCTTAGAAAAATTCTTAGTAAAAAAGAGTGAATTAAAAAAAAATCCATGACTAAATTTTTTTTTTTTTTTTTTTTTTTTTTTTATAAAATCACTGTTCCACAATTATTGGCACCCCTAACAATTCCTATTAAAAAATTTAATTGAAGCATTTTTGTATTTTTTTCTGTATTTTTTTTTTTTAAAGTTGATCAGAGTATCTAGGAACTTTTAATTAGTTATTCATGACTTCCTGTTTCCTTGTGGTGTGATATGACGTTACACAAAGACCTATTTCTCTTATCCACTTGTCAACATGGGAAAGACAAGAGAACACCACATTCAAGTAAGGCAGATGTGTGTCGACCTTCGTAAGTCAGGCAATGGCTACAAGAAATTAACCACTTGTGCCCATATCTACAGTCAGAGGAATCATTATAAACAGGGTTTAAAATTAACACCCACCAACCCACCAAATGCGGGTAAAACTCAGCTGTGGCAGGTAACGCTGTCAAATCACTAGCCAATTTGGCTGTTTACATTTGGTGTATGTTCACTCATTAATTTATTTGGGGATGTTCATGTAAGCCAAATTTGAGCAGGTTTGGTAAATACTGAACTTGTGAGACATCATGACATTAATGGAGTATATTGCAAAAAACTAACAAAACACTCCTTAGAAATGCACGCATTCACGACTATGTGATGAAGTCTGGTTAGACTAATTTAATGCATGTGCATTGATTTTGCATCAATCGATCCATAATACGCATTAAGAACCATCACATAATTCAAGATATGGGGCAGAAAATGTACATATTTATGTAATTTCATATAGTTATAATATCACACAAAGAGTGACGTTTTTTTCTTAAAAATCAGCATGATTACAAATGTGATATTGATTTTATACGGTTAAGTAAACATATGTATGTTTTAGCTGTTTTTGCTCTATTTCACCAACAAAAATCATTTCAAACACAGCCATAGCACTGTTTTGCATCTCAGAGCAATATGGTGTTTCTTTCCTGAATGAATCAACTGTTTAAATGATTCGGTTCAATCGCAACGACTCACTATTGGCAGTTTTGATTTCCCATTTAAAGTATCTTTTAATTTATAAAATAATTTCAGAAATCAGCAGTGTTGGGGAAAGTTACTTTTAAAAGTAATGCATTACAATATTGAGTTGCTCCCTAAAAAAGTAACTAATTGTGTTACTTAGTTACTTTTTATGGAAAGTAATGCGTTATGTTACTTTTGTGTTCCTTTTTAAATCTGGGCATTGCTTGCTTGCTTTTTCTTTTTTTTTTTTTTTTACATAAAAAGTTTAAATTTTTGTCAAATGTAAAAGCCTTTTCACACCAAAAGCCTCAGGCTTAGAGATAAGTAAATTCACGTCTTTTCAGTAAACAGCAGAAAAAAAAAGTAAACTCTTTAGCAGTAAAAAAAAAAAAGGAAAACAAATGTTAGATTATCTTGAGTCATTTTTGCAGTATGAAAGTATTGGACATCGGTTAATAAAATGGGATTAAATAAATACAAGGATATTTGTATTATTTAACATACTTAATTATTGCAGGTTTGCGTCATATTCTGAGTTGAATTTCACTGTTTTTATTCATTTTGAGGAATATTGTATCTGTTTTTTTAGTAAGTGAGATGAATTAATGCATGTTCGCATTTATTCTAGAACTAAAGTAACACTTTTACTCACGATTCACCTCAACATGTGGACAGGAGAGCTTTTAATCAATAAATGGGGGACAAAAGTAACTGGAGTTACTTATTTGAAAAAGTAACTCAGATATTTTGTTGTCAATTAAAAAAGTAATGCGTTACTTTACTAGTTACTTGGAAAAAGTTGTATTATTATGTAACTTGCGTTACTTGTAATGCGTTACCCCCAACACTGGATGTCAGTATTCAGCGTTTTATGTTTAAAATATCAAATTAATTTAAATTAAAACATTTCATGTCCTTCTGGGCTTCATTTCTGCAAAGAGGAATTTTGTTGATACTGATTTCATTTGTTTGGTAACAGCTTAAATGTATTATTATTATAATTGACTGATTAAATGTAAGAATTTCATTCAAAAGATGATTCACACGTTAAAAAAAAAAAAAAAAAAAAAAGATTTATAAAGGTAAAAAAATCAATTGAAACTTTTTGGAAAAGAGTGAACTGGCCACACAGAATATGAAGTATATCAAAGAATTCAAGCGTCAGTTGTCCACGCACAGTTACACATTCCACACAATATTGTCTAATAGGGTTGGGTATTGACAACCCAATCTTAGAACTGGTTTCAAATTTCCAATAACCGGGTATTCAATAAGACACGGGCATTTCGATTGTCTCTTTAACATTTATTGACCCTTATGCACAAAATACGTCAGCATATCCTCATAAACACAGCGTTTTTTGTCTTGAGTGAACGTAAACAGGTGAGAAAGAAAACGCATGTGTAAAGGTGCGTTCACACCGGACGCGAATGAAGCGGCAAGCGCGAGTGATTTACATGTTAAGTCAATGCAAAGACGCGAATAGTCATCCTGCGGCGCGAAACGCGCGAGTTCAAAAATCTGAACTTTGGCGAAAATCCGCGCCGCGTTAACCAATCAGGAGCTTGCTCTAGTAGTGACGGAGGCAGAAATCCGAAACAACAATGGCGGACAAAATCACCGTTGCTGTCTGTGGTTCCTCGGAGCTGTACGATACATCTTTGGACTTTTGTAGAAACAGGAATAAAAGGGATCTTGCTAGGAATAAAGTGAGTGAAGAGGTCGGACAATCTGGTTAGTTTTAAAAAACGCTCTTTACTCAATTTGACCTACATATACATACATATTGAGACTACAAGCAAGCTAAAGCTGGCAAATTGAGCTCATTCACCTATTTTACAACTACTTTCCCGCTGACGAGTGGCAGAAGCCCCTCCCATGACGCGAATTCGCGTCTGTTGTGAAGAAAATGTCACGCGCGAATGACGCGAAATTTACCGCGCGAATGGCGCGAGTAAACTCAAATGTTCAAGCGTTCAACTACACGCGAATAGCGCGTTTTTTTCCGCGCAAGTCGCGTCCGGTGTGAACGCACCTTAACAGTATTTTTAGATCTGTGTTCGGAGTTAAAGAGACAGCCGCATAATAAACATGCCTCCTGTCATTAATCAAAGAACAAAAGAAAATCATTAACTGACTGAATATCTTTTATAAATTTAATGAGGATTAATCAATGTTTTATTTATGAAAAGAAAACTTTTGATTTCAATTTCTGTGCCTGACATTTGTTCGGTGTTATTTATTACTTGTCTTTAACACTTTACTATTGGAAATTTATATTAATCTAGTTGTTTGTTTGTTTTTTCGGTGGTATTTTTGGGTAAAACCATAGGCAAAAGACAGAATAAATATGTCTGACATCTAAATGTTTGACTTTTGAACTTTTATTGGAATCAAAATTAGGAATCAATAAGCGGAATCTGAATCGATGAAACTCAAAAGTTTGCAGAAAAATCAGTGTTAAGTTCAATGTTGATATTAATGCTAATTAGTATTGACTCTGTATTCTCCAATTTGCACTTTTTACATCATCTATCACATCGATATAGACTAATACAGTCAGATACAACAATAATTTCTCCAATTTTTATTACAGTATATTCTGACAAACCAAAAAAGGATGCTTTCCATTGATTTCCTATTGAACTGTCACTAACATTTACTGAACTGCAGTGCTCAAACTATGTCAAATATAGTGAATTAAGCTACAAACTCGATCATAATGCACGATGTTTCCATCTAACATGTATTTTGAGCTGCAGCTTGTCATTTTAATAGAGTAATTTCCATTAGTAAGCAGTAAACCCGTTAAAGAATCTATAAAATTCACACGATACCCAACAATACCATTATCAATAAAATCCCAGAAAATATTGATATATTATTTTTTGTCAATATTACACACCCCTAGTACTGACACCAAAAGATTTGGTAGAAAGCCTTAAGCTGTTGGTTTATTTCTGTTTTTAATTGGGCTATTAGAAGTTATGAATGGCCGGTAACTTAAAAATTGAGTAGCCAAATTGGCTGGTGAGTGAAAAAGTTAATTTCAGTCTCTGCTGGAACAGTGACATACAAGACTGGACAAGGACTCAAGTTTATCTTCCTCCACGCACAGTGAAATCTCCAAAGCTTACTGTTAGAGAACTGCATCCAAGAGTGGCATCTTGGGCTCACAAAGTCTCCATAACCACCATCAGACGCTATCTACATGCCAACAAGCTGTTTGGGAGGCATGCAAGGAAAAAGCCTTTTCTCACCAACAATCACAAACGTAAACATCTGGAGTTTGCTAAGCGCTACTGGGACTTCAACTGGGACCGTGTGCTTTGGTCAGATGAGACTAAGATTGAGCTTTTTGGCAACAAACACTCTAAGTGGGTCTGGTGTAAAACAAAAGATGAGTATGCAGAAATCCATGGTGGAGGATCTGTGATGCTGTGGGCCCTGTTTCACTTTCCCTGGAAACCTTGTTAGGGTGCATGGCATTATGAATTCTTTGAAACACCAGGACATTTTAAATCAAAACCTGATGGCGTCTGCTAGAAAGCTGACCCAAAACGTGTGGCAAAATCTGCACAAAAATGGTTCAGCAGACACAAAATCAAGCTCCTTCCATGGCCATCTCAGTCCCCAGACCTCAACCCAATTGAAAACCTGTGGGGTCAGCTGAAGAGGAGAGTGCCTAAGAGAGGACCCAGGACTCAGGATGATCTAGAAAGATTGTGCAAAGAGGAATGGTTATTTTTCTCATTTTTTTTTTTGTTTTGGTTTTATATTGTTTAAAAAAAGAGAACACATCTTAACCAGGGGTGCCAATAAGTTTGGAGGTCGCTGTATATTATTTATGATTTATTTAAACTATACTTTTTATGTTATTTATTTTTACATTTTAGAAATATTTTTACTTTATATAAATGGTTCGATTATTAATATATTTTATTTATAAAACGTTGTAAAATAATTTATTGTTTTAAATTCTACAAGTATTTTACTACTTTATATTTATTTTAAATTTATATAATTTCTTTATAAAATATAATTTATATATTTTATTTTTTTGGGCTATAAAAATAGTATTTTACATTTAACATTTAATCCAATAATTAACTATTAAAAACATTACAAATAAATCTTAAAGGTTCCATATTGTCAAAACCGAAATTTCCTGGCTTTTTTCATGATAACTAAGGTCTAGGGCAGTGGTTCCCAATTCCAGTCCTCGCGACCCACCGCTCTGCACATTTTGTGTGTTTCACGCATCGCTTCCGACGTTTGTTCTATTCCAACGTTACTGCCCTTCGTAGTGGACATCACAGGATATTCCGCCATTATTCATTAGTTCGAAGTGAGTGTATGTGTTCCATTTGAAGGTCATTAAAGCGAGCGAGACGTAAATTTAAAATGCATTTATTTACAGATGCACTTATATCACACTTCTCTAGTAAGTTTCATCTGTGTGTGAAGACGCTACATGCGGTGGCGTAGCGCAAATATGTGAATGAATGTTTCGAAGTATAGTAAACAGATTTCCCCCGCTTAGGGAGCAGGTAGCAATGAACACTTTGCAGGGACCATGTCAATCGGATCGCAGTTCCTGCACGGACCTCACTTCTAATGAGCTGGTTATCTGAATCAGGTGTGTTAACTAAGAGAGACATGCAAAATGTGCAGAGCGGTGGGGCGCGAGGACTGGAATAGACCTTTCTCACAACTTCCGTATTTTGCACCGGAAATACGCAATTGCTGTGTAAACCTATTTCCGCCCCAGTATGCCGGTAACCAGTTAAACAAGAAAGATGGCGCAAACATCGAGCAAGATTGTTTGTAACATCAAGACCACGACTGTTATATTGCTTTAATAAAGTTGTACATGTCCTCTATACTATCCATACATAACCTTATAACCCTAGTCCTCGGTCTAAGTGGACACACTAGTAATTTGTTAGCCTGATTGCTCTCTAACGTTAGCTACGTTACTTACCTTGAAAGTTATGGATAAACGGGACGTTCTAAAACGCTTAAAGTTTCTGTCAAACCTTACTTGGAACAAACACTAACTACTGTCAAAAGAACGAGCCCTTATTCAACAGATAAAGTGAATAATATCACGTTAAGCGTTTTCTCCCCCATAGAAGCCCATTATAAGGAAACAGCTTAACGTGGTTTAACGTACCTCAACAGCGACCAGGGAAAACCAAACTTCTGTTAAATTTTACTTATAATAAACACTTGCTGCTGTCAAAAGAACAAGCTCTTATTCAGCATATAAAGTGATCGCCCCCCATAGAAGTCCATTATAAATCATGTTAAGCTTTTTCCTTAATGGAGTTCTATGGGGAGAAAAGCGTGATATTATTCACTTTATATTATTCACTTTATATGCTGAATAAAAGCTCATTCTTTTGACAGCAGAAAGTGTTTATTATAAGTACAATTTTAAGCCACGTTTAAGCTTTTTTTTTTGTATAATGGACTTCTATGGGGGGGCGATCACTTTATATGCTGAATGAGAGCTCGTTCTTTTGAGAACAGAAAGTGTTTATTATAAGTGAAATTTAACAGAAGTTTGGTTTTCCCTGGTCGCTGTTAAGGTAAGTTAAACCACGTTAAGCAGTTTCCTTACAATGGGCTTCTATGGGGGAGAAAACGCTTAACGTGATATTATTCACTTTATCTGTGGAATAAGGGTTTGTTCTTTTGATAGTAGTTAGTGTTTGTAACAAGTAAGGTATGACAGAAATGTGGGGTTTCCTGGTCGTTTTTTATGTACGTTAAGCCACGTTAAGCGTTTTAGAACGTCCCGGATAAACTCTTAGTGGAAAAATGTATATCCTTTATCCAATCTGTTCCTCTTTGTGACGGAGTTTTCCTCCACGACTCTTATCACGTCGGCAAAAGTTATCTTTGGCAAACCAGCGAGGGAAGTTGTGTAGACTCTCTCCATTTTAATTTTAAATTACCCGGCTTTCTGCTGTGTTGACATTACACAGGAAGTCTGCATACCCTGCGATTGCGTATTTCCGGTTTCTGTGAGAAAGGTCTATTGGGAACCGCTGGTCTAGGGGCTATGTAACCACCATATAAGTTTCAAAACAGTCAATCCACAGTAAAATGCACACAGCCTGCATAAAGTAGCTGTTCCTTTTCACGAGCCGCTGTGACTTCTGTAAAAATGTGACGTCCGATCTACTCAATCACCACCCAGAGCACCAACCACCATCCCACCCTCCTTTTGTCAAACCCACAGACAACATTGCGTCCATTCCATTGCCGAATAACAACACAAAAACAAGTCGAGAAATGCTGTTTAGTCGATCGATGTCAGGAAACTACATCATTACACAGGCTTCCGAACAACATTAATATAAAAGACCAGTGGCACGTCAGCTTTAGCCTCTTTCACACAGCCATTCCGGTAAACACACGGATAATGTGTCCCATGATTTGTTCCGGAATTGTTTGATTTGGTTCATTCAAAAAGTAATTTTCGGAAATCTGTGCGTGCTTTATACACAACCCGTAAAGATAGTCAGTTCACATATTCACAAATTTTTTCGTTGTGAAGAGTCGTACGATAACGTGCATCATCACTACAACACAGGCTTTATTGCATTGCTTCTAGGGGTGTGCTCAAAATATCGATTCTTAGATACATACCGATATAATAAAAAAAGATACAGTATCGATATTCTAGCCCTTAGTATCGATACTCCGACTAGCCATTAGGGGGTGCAGCGGCGCCCGCGAGTTTTCAAAAAACTCATGGAAAATGTCGAAAGAAATCAAAGCGGCTATTTGCAAAGATTTGAGCAAGTGGTACATGGATCAGCAGAAAGAGACCATGTATGTATGAGGAAATATACTTGAGAATCACTGCAGAAGCTCGAAGAATTCAAGAACTAGATGTAGCATTTAAGTGATTTCATAGTGAAATATGTTATGGCAGTACATGGTGTCAATTATAAGAAGATTTAATAAGAAGTTAAGAATAATAAGAAGAAGATTTTGTGCTTGTGTGAGCTCAGACTGTACCCTTGGAAAGGTAAATGTTGACTTGTGGTCATTTCCAGATTAATACAATTTGTGTACAATTAATCAGAGCACTTAAAGTTGCGAATATTTAAGCAAAATGCACTTTGTTATAATGCACTTTTGTCTTCAATAAATTGAAGAAAAATGCAGAGTTCTGTTTGTTGAGTAAATGTGTTCAGCATTAACTAATTGGCTTTGGCCCATGTATTTTTATTGAATCGTATCGAATCGTGTCACATTGTATCAAATCGTATCGAGACAGCTCTGTATCGAGGTACGTATCGAATCGTGACCTGTGTATCGAGGTATGTATCATATCGCAAGGTTCTCCAAGGTATACAGCCCTAATTGGTTCTGGCTTTTGTCCACACTGCGCTCGTTCCGGGACTGATCCCAGCAACGTTACTAGGTTCCCAACCCGGGATCGTTCCCGGAACTTTCGGGCAATTTTCCAGAATCAATGCACAGTGTGAAAGAGGCTTTGCTAAAGCAATAGTTACGTAGCTTACTGCAATTGTAGCTTACAAAAACATTAATTACCATTCTGAAACATCCCGTTGAGTCTCACAAGCCACAGCAGGCTACAGCATACATGACCGTAGTCACCTGTGGTTGGCCTGGCCGTGCGTCACTCAGAAAACAACAGGCCAATCAGAAGAGAGGCTCATGAATATTAATTAGATGGGCCAAAATCGACCTGTTCTTGACAGAGCCCCTAAAAGAGGAGCTGTAAAACTATACTGAGATGGTTTTTGGCAATTATACCGCAAATATATATTCTTAAGGACATCAACAGCTAAAATAAACCTCCAAAAAGGTACCATATGGGTCCTTTAAAGCCAGAGTTGCTTCATACAATTGATGAGCTAAATCTGCTAAGTAAACCGACTCACTGATTAACAGAATCAGTTCACTGATTCACTTTGTTGAGTTACTGATTCACTGAATCAACTCACTGATTCACTGTATTGATTCAACAGTTCATTGAATTGGACCATGTGAACTGATTGACTGACATGAACCAAACGTTTTTAGGCCATTTTTGCTGCTGATGCTTATTGAAACATCTCTACCTTTGTTTTATGTATTTGTTTGCAGTGTCTTGATTTCCTTCGATATCCACTCGCAGATTGTGTTTTAGTGCTGGTTTGTACTCACCGATATCACACCACGTGATGAAAACAGGTGCTGCTGCTCTATAAATACGTGTGTTCTTGCAGGCAGAGGAGGAGGAGGATGAAGACGAGCAGCATTAGTCACTCCGTCAGCTATAGATCAGTGGATTTCAAGCCAAACGCTGACCAAAATACTGAGTTACTCGCCCACTGACGCGGCCCATCACTGCGACCAGGTGACTGTTGAGAGAAATAGGGTGAAAACCTGATTATTGGTTTATAAAACATATTTTTACGACCATTAAGATAATGGTCAATATACATAAATATGTAATTATACAGCATTTAGAGTGATAGATATACCGTTGCAAAATGTAAACGAAATTATCAAACGGCTCTAATCTGCTGAATGTGACTTTTAGGCATGGAAAAGATATTATAAACATTAGCATTGTGATTTTCTATTTATATATTTTTATTAATAAAATAGTTATATTATTTATTTTTAAATTCTAAAAATATTTTGAAATGTTATATTTATAAAATAATATTATTAGCCTGCATATTTATGAAAAATATATTTATATAAACTATGCTTTTTATATTAAACTATACAAATATTTTTCAAACTTTATATGTATAGAAATATTATTTTTACACTTTAATTTGTATATTTTATATATATATTTTATATATAAAATTGATATACTTTTTAACCTCAAATGCTCGTCTTGTCTAGCTCTGTGTGTACTCTGTGTAGTCATTAAAAAGTATATAAATTGTAAATGTTTTTAGAAAATAACCGATCATTTTGCTAGATAAGACCTTTCTTCCTTGGCTGGGATGGTTTAGAAGTCCATTATATGGAGAGAAATCCTGAAATGTTTTCCTCCAAAAACATCATTTCTTTACGACTGAAGAAAGACAGACATGAACATCTTGGATGACAAGGGGGTAAGTAGATAAGTAGAAGTAGAATTTTTGTTCTGAAAGTGAACTACTCCTTTAATGGCAAAATGAATATTTGGAAATGTAAACTGATATTTCCTACTGACACACTGCAGCAAAAGATAGAAATTACTGACTTTACTGATTTTTAGCTGGTGAAAATTCTAGTGACCTAAGACTTTTGCGCAGTACTGTAAATAGAAAACATACAGTGTACAAATTATTTAATTCAAAATATTGAATTAATATAATTTACAGAGTATGTGCAGTATTTTTAAAATAAAATTTAAAGGCTTTTGAAGACCTGCACAAATAAAAGTAATACTGTATGAGTGGGGTAGGGCAATGTCTAACATTAATGGTTGGTATAAAATGACTGTAAAAAAAAAAAAAAAAAAAACATGATACTAAACTAAAATTCTGAAACTTGCAGTTCAAAAACAGGTTTTTCACAAATGCTAGAGATGCACCGATTGCAATTTTCTTGGCCAATTCCGATTTTTGACGATTCCGATTTTTTTTTAAGAACTGTAATGAAAGCAGAAATATTTTCTTTAATTAAATTTATTTTATAATAAAATAAATTATTAAACATTACAGGATCTTCTTACAACAAAATAACTTTAACAATAAAATAAAGTGCTTTGTGCCTTCGAAAAAGGTATAAAATTAGTACATACTATAGTTATACTAACAAAAATCTTTCCCTCAATGTAATTTTTTTTAATTTTACAATAAAAAAAAATTAATAAACATTACAGCATCTTCTCATCATAAAATAACTTTAACAAAATAAAGTGCTCTGAGCCTTGAAAACATTAGAAGTAAAATATAAGTAACAAGGCTTACTTACAAAAATCTACTTTTCTTCAATGAATTTTATATGGAATTTTTTTGATAAACATGTATAAAACATGTTAGCAAATTGCTAATCATGCTAGAAACATGCTAGCAACTTGCTAGTCATGCTAACAACTTGCTAGTAACATGCTAATCATGCTAGAAACAGATTAACAAAATGTAAGCTACTTGTTATCAACTTGCTAATTAACCTAGCCACATGATAAACATGTTTAAAACATGTTGGCAAATTGCTAATCATGCTAGAAACATGCTAGCAACTTGCTAATCATGCAAACAACTTGCTAGTAACATGCTAATCATGCTAGAAACAGACTAACAAAATGTAAGCTACTTGTTATCAACTTGCTAATTAACCTAGCCACATGATAAACATGTTTAAAACATGTTGGCAATTGCTAATCATGCTAGAAACATGCTAGCAACTTGCTAATCATGCTAACAACTTGCTAGTAACATGCTAATCATGCTAGAAACAGACTAACAAAATGTAAGCTACTTGTTATCAACTTGCTAATTAACCTAGCCACATGATAAACATGTTTAAAACATGTTGGCAAATTGCTAATCATGCTAGAAACATGCTAGCAACTTGCTAATCATGCTAACAACTTGCTAGTAACATGCTAATCATGCTAGAAACAGACTAACAAAATGTAAGCTACTTGTTATCAACTTGCTAATTAACCTAGCCACATGATAAACATGTTTAAAACATGTTGGCAATTGCTAATCATGCTAGAAACATGCTAGCAACTTGCTAATCATGCTAACAACTTGCTAGTAACATGCTAATCATGCTAGAAACAGATTAACAAAATGTAAGCTACTTGTTATCAACTTGCTAATTAACCTAGCCACATGATAAACATGTTTAAAACATGTTAGCAAATTGCTAATCATGCTAGAAACATGCTAGCAACTTGGTAATCATGCAAACAACTTGCTAGTAACATGCTAATCATGCTAGAAACAGACTAACAAAATGTAAGCTACTTGTTATCAACTTGCTAATTAACCTAGCCACATGATAAACATGTTTAAAACATGTTGGCAATTGCTAATCATGCTAGAAACATGCTAGCAACTTGCTAATCATGCTAACAACTTGCTAGTAACATGCTAATCATGCTAGAAACAGACTAACAAAATGTAAGCTACTTGTTATCAACTTGCTAATTAACCTAGCCACATGATAAACATGTTTAAAACATGTTAACAAATTGCTAATCATGCTAGAAACATGCTAGCAACTTGCTAATCATGCTAACAACTTGCTAGTAACATGCTAATCATGCTAGAAACAGACTAACAAAATGTAAGCTACTTGTTATCAACTTGCTAATTAACCTAGCCACATGATAAACATGTTTAAAACATGTTGACAAATTGCTAATCATGCTAGAAACATGCTAGCAACTTGCTAATCATGCTAACAACTTGCTAGTAACATGCTAATCATGCTAGAAACAGATTAACAAAATGTAAGCTACTTGTTATCAACTTGCTAATTAACCTAGCCACATGATAAACATGTTTAAAACATGTTGGCAAATTGCTAATCATGCTAGAAACATGCTAGCAACTTGCTAATCATGCTAACAACTTGCTAGTAACATGCTAATCATGCTAGAAACAGACTAACAAAATGTAAGCTACTTGTTATCAACTTGCTAATTAACCTAGCCACATGATAAACATGTTTAAAACATGTTGGCAAATTGCTAATCATGCTAGAAACATGCTAGCAACTTGCTAATCATGCTAACAACTTGCTAGTAACATGCTAATCATGCTAGAAACAGACTAACAAAATGTAAGCTACTTGTTATCAACTTGCTAATTAACCTAGCCACATGATAAACATGTTTAAAACATGTTGGCAAAATTGCTAATCATGCTAGAAACATGCTAGCAACTTGCTAATCATGCTAACAACTTGCTAGTAACATGCTAATCATGCTAGAAACAGACTAGCAAAATGTAAACTACTTGTTATCAACTTGCTAATTAACCTAGCCACATGATAAACATGTTTAAAACATGTTAGCAAATTGCTAATCATGCTAGAAACATGCTAGCAACTTGTTAATCATGCTAACAACTTGCTAGTAACATGTTAATCATGCTAACAACTTGCTAGTAACATGTTAATCATGCTAGAAACATGCTAGCAACTTGCTAATCATGCTAACAACATGCTAGCAACTTGCTAATCATGCTAACAACTTGCTAGTAACATGCTAATCATGCTAGAAACAGACTAACAAAATGTAAGCTACTTGTTATCAACTTGCTAATTAACCTAGCCACATGATAAACATGTTTAAAACATGTTAGCAAATTGCTAATCATGCTAGAAACATGCTAGCAACTTGCTAATCATGCGAACAACTTGCTAGTAACATGCTAATCATGCTAGAAACAGACTAGCAAAATGTAAGCTACTTGTTATCAACTTGCTAATTAACCTAGCCACATGATAAACATGTTTAAAACATGTTAGCAAATTGCTAATCATGCTAGAAACATGCTAGCAACTTGGTAATCATGCGAACAACTTGCTAGTAACATGCTAATCATGCTAGAAACAGACTAACAAAATGTAAGCTACTTGTTATCAACTTGCTAATTAACCTAGCCACATGATAAACATGTTTAAAACATGTTGGCAAATTGCTAATCATGCTAGAAACATGCTAGCAACTTGCTAATCATGCTAACAACTTACTAGTAACATGCTAATCATCCTAGAAACAGACTAACAAAATGTAAGCTACTTGTTATCAACTTGCTAATTAACCTAGCCACATGATAAACATGTTTAAAACATGTTGCCAAATTGCTAATCATGCTAGAAACATGCTAGCAACTTGCTAATCATGCTAACAACTTGCTAGTAACATGCTAATCATGCTAGAAACAGACTAACAAAATGTAAGCTACTTGTTATCAACTTGTTAATTAACCTAGCCACATGATAAACATGTTTAAAACATGTTGGCAAATTGCTAATCATGCTAGAAACATGCTAGCAACTTGCTAATCATGCTAACAACTTGCTAGTAACATGCTAATCATGCTAGAAACAGACTAGCAAAATGTAAGCTACTTGTTATCAACTTGCTAATTAACCTAGCCACATGATAAACATGTTTAAAACATGTTAGCAAATTGCTAATCATGCTAGAAACATGCTAGCAACTTGCTAATCATGTTAACAACTTGCTAGTAACATGTTAATCATGCTAACAACTTGCTAGTAACATGCTAATCATGCTAGAAACATGCTAGCAACTTGCTAATCATGCTAACAACATGCTAGCAACTTGCTAATCATGCTAACAACATGCTAGCAACTTGCTAATCATGCTAACAACTTGCTAGTAACATGCTAATCATGCTAGAAACAGATTAACAAAATGTAAGCTACTTGTTATCAACTTGCTAATTAACCTAGCCACATGATAAACATGTTTAAAACATGTTGTCAAATTGCTAATCATGCTAGAAACATGCTAGCAACTTGCTAATCATGCGAACAACTTGCTAGTAACATGCTAATCATGCTAGAAACAGACTAGCAAAATGTAAGCTACTTGTTATCAACTTGCTAATTAACCTAGCCACATGATAAACATGTTTAAAACATGTTAGCAAATTGCTAATCATGCTAGAAACATGCTAGCAACTTGCTAATCATGCTAACAACTTGCTAGTAACATGCTAATCATGCTAGAAACATATTAACAAAATGTAAGCTACTTGTTATCAACTTGCTAATTAACCTAGCCACATGATAAACATGTTTAAAACATGTTAGCAAATTGCTAATCATGCTAGCAACTTGGTAATCATGCAAACAACTTGCTAGTAACATGCTAATCATGCTAGAAACAGACTAACAAAATGTAAGCTACTTGTTATCAACTTGCTAATTAACCTAGCCACATGATAAACATGTTTAAAACATTTTGGCAATTGCTAATCATGCTAGAAACATGCTAGCAACTTGCTAATCATGCTAACAACTTGCTAGTAACATGCTAATCATGCTAGAAACAGACTATCAAAATGTTGGCCACATGCTAACAACTTGCTAATCATTCTAGAAAATGCTATCAACTTGCTAATTATGCTTGAAACATGCTAGCAACTTAATCATGCTAACAACTAGCTAGTAACAAAAAGAAGCTATAAAATTAATAATAAAGTTAACTGAAGTAGCCCAAATAAAAAAGACAATTTTTAAATATAGAAAATCTGAAAATCGTATCAATTTATATTTATATTATTTGATTTAATTAAACCATACTTTTTAATATATTTATTTTAAATTATTTTTAAATATTTTTAAACTTTATATTTATACAAATGCCATTTCTAAAAACTATTATTAGTGATTTATTTAAACTATGATTTTTAAATCATTTTTTTAAATTGTACAAATATTACATTTTATATTTATAGGAGTACTATTTATATATTTTATATTATTAAAATTGTATATGTATACAAATATTATTAGCCTTTATATGTATGAAAACTATTATTTGATTTATTTAAACCATACTTTTTATTATATTTATTTAAAATTATTTCTAAATATTTTTAAACTTTATATTTATACAAATGCTATTCGTGATTAGATTTTTTAAATTTTATTTTTCTTAAAAATATTATTTACGATTTATTTATAGAAATATAAAGTTAATTTCAACCTTTTTATTTCTAAAAACTATTATAAGTGATTTATATAAACTATGCTTTTTTACATTATTTATTTTTAAATTGTACAAATATTACATTTTATATTTATGGGAGTACTATTTATATATTTTATTTTAAAAATATATATATTTTAAATTATTAAAACGGTATATTTATATATTGTTAGCCTTTATTTGTATGAAAACTATTATTTTAATTATTTAAACTATACTTTTTATTATTTATTTTTAATTATTTTTAAACTTTATATTTATACAAATGCTATTTGATGTTTTTAACATTTATATTTCTAAAAAATATTATTTATAATTTATTTAAACTATACTTCATATATTTTTATTTTTAAATGATATATGTATCTTGTTTATATATAAATAAAATATATTTATTTCTGAATATTGTTTATAAATTATCAATTCATAATATAATATATATATATATATATATATATATATATATATATATATAGTATATATATAGTATATAAATATCTATTACTATATTTTATTTACAAAACTATAAATATATATATATATATATATATTTTTTTTAAATATACACTACCAGTCAAAGGTTTGGACGCACTTTCCCATTAAAGAGAACGGGAAGTGTGCCCAAACTTTTGACTGGTAGGTTTAGCACTTTTTATTTATAAAAATTTACATAATTTATTTATAAAAATATAATTTAAATATGTTCTTTTTATTTGTTAAAATAGTTCCAATAGTTGCATTGTCAATCCAATAATTAACAATAAAAAATAATACAAATAAATAATAAATAATGAAAATAAATATTAAAAAAACAGAATCGATTCACACGAGGCTCTAATCTGCTGAATGTGACTTTCTGGCATGAAGAAGATATTAGCATTGTGATTTTCTGTAAAGAAATCTGCTTATTATGTGTGTTGTAAACAGCACTATATAGAAGTTAATTCGTTTTTATGATTCACCTGTATGTTTTCAGTCTCTGCATGTAATTTTCCTCTCTCTTTTTTCCAGCAGGTGAATATATTTGACGGCCGGAGCCCTGCGGAGCCGCGGTACGAGCCGTGCCACATCTATAATGAATGGATGGAGTGGCCAGACGTGTCTCACGGAGGGTAACAGCGCTTCCCGCTGCTTTATGGCCATGCGCTTTATTTATGGATTTGACATGATGCCACTGAGCCGGAGGAGCAGGCAAACCGGAAACAGCACCATCATAACCTGTCAAAACATCCGAGAGAAACCGCAAATAAGATCTGAGACAGTGGTGAGATTATATGAACTCACAATGCAATCCATCAAAACATTCCATTACTATTAATCAGATTCCAACCTATTTTCTGACAGAAATGCACAACATGATTGAGGTCAAACTCTGTGAACAATCATTAAAAATCTTTAAAATGAAAAAAAAAAAAAGTACATTTGCAGAAAAAACAGTGTTAAGTTCAATAAGCATTAATCCAAGGCAGTACAATGTTGATATTTATGCTCATTAATATATATGTATATATGTGTGTGTGTGTGTGTGTGTGTATATATTGTTCATGAGCCCCTTGTTTGTCTTTGTCCTGAACAATTAAACTGCCCGCTGTTATTCAAAAAAAACCTTCAGGTCCCACAGATTCTTTGGTTTTCCAGCATTTTTACTAAACATTTTTACCAGCATTTAGTCTGAACCTTTTCCAACAATGACTTTGAGATCCAACTTTAAACACTGAAGACAACTGACGGACTCATATGCAACTATTACAGAAGGTACACTTCGTGATGTTCCAGAATGGGAAACAATGCATTAGAGCTGGGGGTGAAAACTTTTGAACAGAATGGAGATCTGTACAAATCTATATATATATGTATATTTAGCACTGCCCTTCAGAAGCCACAGAAGATACTTACATTTTTCCCAGAAGACAAAATAAGTTGTACCCTAATCTTCAAATTCGTTGGTTCGTGATAATTTATTCAGGGACTTCGGAGCAGGGATCACAAATCATTTTGAGAATGGAATAATTCTTCATCTATGAATCAATTGATTTAGATATGAACTTCGGATCATGTTCATAAATCTTTTGTTTCAGAATGGAACATTGAAGCGGGTTTGCGAAACATGTTGAGAATTTAATTATTCCTAATCTGCACTGAAATGAAGGTTTGTGAATCCTTATTCAGTTGAGTCTTTGGAGCGCAGATCACAAATCATTTGGTTAAGATCCAAACTTCGGAGTGGGTTTGCGAATCATCAGTTTACATACACCTTGCAGAATCTGCAAAATGTTAATTACTTAACAAAAATAAGAGGGATTGTACAAAATGAATGTTATTTTTTATTTAGTACTGAACTGAATAAGATATTTCACATTAAAGACGTTCCCATATAGTCCACAAGAGAAAATAATAGTTGAATCTATAAAAAAAATATGATTTTTAATACTGCGTTGTTACCTGAATTATCCACAGCTGTTTTTTTTTTTTTTTTTTTTTAGTGATAGTTGTTCATGAGTCCCTTGTTTGTCCTGAACAGTTAAACTGCCTGCTGTTCTTCAAAAAAATCCTTCAGGTCCCACAAATTCTTTGGTTTTCCATCATTTTTGTGTGTCTGAACCCTTTCCAACAATGACTGTATGATTTGGAGATCCATCTTTTCACACTGAGGACAACTGAGGGACTCATATGCAGCTATAACAGAAGGTTTAAATACTTTGTGATGTTCCAGATGGGACTTCAAATCGCATATCGCGAATCATTTGATTTATATTAGAACTTCGGAGCGGGTTTGCAAATCATCATTCATATGCGACTTCAAAGCGCAGATCTCGAATCATTGATTGGGATCCAAACTTTGGATCGTGTTCATGAATCTTTTGATTCAAAACTTCGGCGCGTGTTCGCGAATCATTTTGGGAATTGAATGATCTGTGAATCATTTGATTTAGATAAATAGTGATTTCAGAATGGAACTTTGGTTTGCAATCATTAGTTTGCAAATCATTTCAGGAATCGAATGATTCACGATCCGTGCTGAAATGAAGGTTCATGAATCATTATTTAGATGGGACTTCGGAGCGCGGATGGTGAATTATTTGATTCAGATCGGGACTTCGGACCGGGTTTGCTAATCATTTTGGGAATTTTTGATTTGTGATCTGCGCTGAAATGATGGTTCGTGAATCTTTTGATATAGATCCAAACATCGGAGCAGGTTCAGTAGTCTTTTGTTTCAGAACGCAACTTTGGGGCGGGTTTGCGAATCGTTTCGGGAATTTATTGATTTATGATCTGAATGAAAATAAGGTTCGTCAATTATTATTCAGATGGGACTTCTGATCGTGGATCGCAAATCATTTAATTTAGATCCAAACTTCGAAGTGGGTTCGAAGTTGAAATCTTTTATTTCAGATCGGAAGCTGACATTGAATGATTTCAAGTCCTGATCTGAAATGGTGATTCGCAAATCAGTAAATGATTACTTTTGATTCAGATTGGAGCAGGTTCGTGAATCATTTCGCAAACTGAATGATTTGCAATATGCGCTTTGAGGTCCTGATCTGAAATGATAGTTCACAAATCATTTTCAGATGGTATTTTAGAGTGCTGATCGCAAATCATTTGATTTAGAACAGAACTTTGGATCGGGTTCGCGAATCATTTGATTCAAGTTGGAACTTCGGAGCATGGAGCTCAAAACATTTGATTCAGTTTGGGACTTCAGGGTTCGTGAATCTTTTTTTTATTTAACTACAAAAAAATCTAAACATTAATACAGTAGGCCTACAGATAAAAAAAAAAAATACAAACCACCAAAAAAAGAAATTCTCAAGTATTTTGTATTCACAAATACAAATTCGATGAAAATTAACCCTGGTTTTATTATAGTAAAAGTGTAGTAACCGTGTTTTTTTTTTGTTTTTTTTTATTTTGGGTATAACCACAGTTTTACTAGCAACACTATGGTTAATTTGTTGTAACCATAGTTTAACTATAGTACCCATTTTTTGGAAATAAAACCTTTATTTTCATAAGGGATGTGTAGCCAGGTTAACAAAAAAACTGCTTTAGGATTAACAGATCTTTGTATAGTTTCCATATACTTGTCTAGATCAACTTTGAATAAAGAAAAGAGTGATTTAGGGCCAGATTTTTGTTCATGTATGTGAAAATTAAGTTATATTTTCCTATATTCGCTTTTGATTATTCAAACAATCCAAAGAAAACATCTTTAAAACAGAAAAGTCACTTAAAAAATTAAATTAGATAAACACAAAAAATGTAATTCAAATATTTAACAAATGTTTTGCTTTATATATTTAATAAATATTAAATATTTGTATGTAAAATATATTAGATATTTTGTTTAGTAATTTATATATTTATAAATTATTGTTTACCTGCATTTAATTATTTTAAATATATATTAAATATATAAAATTGATATCAAATATTATTATCAGAAACATGTTAAGTGCAACATTCAGATAAAGTTCACCCGAAGATCAGGAAGTCAGTAAAGTATTAGCGAGCTGACCAACTCGATTCGATCTTATGAGCTCAGTAGTGTGCAACAGTGAGCTTAAACTATCCCAAAAATCCTTTCAGAAGCGACTGTCGGTTTATTGTTTGCCTGCCGAAGTGTCTCCAGAAGTCCACCGAAGCAATAAGAAATCCCATCTCGCCAAAAGCGGCTCTGTTGCGCTTCAGTAATGGCTCCTGTGGTTTTTTGTTCTGGGTTGTTGTTCCTCCTCAGTTGTTACACCGCTGGAAGAAAAGCTGAGGCCGGCAAACATTTTCCCGGCTCACCGCCGCAAACAGGCTTTTGGAAACATCTAACACCCAATATCTGACTAAGCGCTTCTCGATCTCCGTCTGTTGGCGGCTTTATTCACTTGCGAGCTCACATCCATCAGAGGATGAGAAGATTAAAGTCCTTGCTCATATTTCCGGGCCCGATCCTATTTCATCCCAAAGATAGAATTCCAAGTTCGTTACTGAAGTTTTTGCTAACTGACAGTCTGAAAATCACTGTCAGCTTGAAAACACCATCCGTGACCCGGATTATTTCCATATGAATCAGGATATTTAAGCAAGAAAAACATCAGACTTTTGTTCTGTCTGTAATTGATTGGGTGGTGAAAAGTGGGCATTATTATGTACCAGGATGGATGCGGTAAAAGGAATTGGTGACGTCAATCAAAAAGCACAAAATGTTTCAGAGCGAGTTGTTATATTTTGATTATGTGTTGAGCAAAATATAAAGATCCGTTTTGAATTCATGTTAGAACAGCAGGTTACAGCAAGTGTTGAATTCAGCAGATCTGTTTTTGTGTCTTTCTCTGTCCAGACAGAAAAAGTGTGTCTATCTATTCGTCCAATCTTAAAAAAAAAAAAGAAAAGTATCTGTTTAACCAATTTTCTTTCTGTCCATTTGAAAATAGCGGACTGTCTGAAAAAGTAAAAAATCTGTATGTCTCTCTGTCTGTCTGGACAAAATATCTCTCTACATCTCTGTCTGTCCAAAAAGTATCTGTCTCTTTGTCTGCTTAAAGTATTTGTCTGTTTCTGTCTGTCTGTGTTTCTATCTATCTATCCATCCGTCTGTCTGTCTATCTGTCTGTCTGCCATCCGTCTGTCCATTTATCCGTCCGTCTATCTATCTGGTGTCTGTCCATCCATCATCTATTTATTCATTTGTATGTTCGTCCATCTATCTGTCCATCTGTCCGTCCCTCCATCCATCCATCCATCTGTCCGTCCATCTATTTATCCTTCTGTCTGTCTCTCCATCCATCTATCTGTCCATTCGTCCATATATCTGTCAGTCTCTCCATCTATCTATGTGGTGTCTGTCTGTCAATCCATCCATCCATCTATCTATCCATTTGTCCATATATCTGTCCGTCTGTCCATCCATCTGTTTATTCGTCTGTCTGTCCGTTCGTCCATCTATCTGTCCATCTGTCCGTCCCTCCATCCATCCATCCATCTGTCCGTCCATCTATTTATCCTTCTGTCTGTCTCTCCATCCATCTATCTGTCCATTCGTCCATATATCTGTCAGTCTCTCCATCTATCTATGTGGTGTCTGTCTGTCAATCCATCCATCCATCTATCTATCCATTTGTCCATATATCTGTCCGTCTGTCCATCCATCTGTTTATTCGTCTGTCTGTCCGTTCGTCCATCTATCTGTCCATCTGTCCGTCCCTCCATCCATCCATCCATCTGTCCGTCCATCTATTTATCCATCTGTCTGTCTCTCCATCCATCTATCTGTCCATTCGTCCATATATCTGTCTGTCTGTCTCTCCATCTATCTATGTGGTGTCTGTCTGTCAATCCATCCATCCATCTATCTATCCATTTGTCCATATATCTGTCCGTCTGTCCATCCATCTGTTTATTCGTCTGTCTGTCCATTCGTCCATCTATCTGTCCATCTGTCCGTCCATCCATCCATCCATCCATCCATCCATCCGTCCGTCCATCTATTTATCCATCTGTCTGTCTCTCCATCCATCTATCTGTCCATTCGTCCATATATCTGTCAGTCTGTCTCTCCATCTATCTATGTGGTGTCTGTCTGTCAATCCATCCATCCATCTATCTATCCATTTGTCCATATATCTGTCCGTCTGTCCATCCATCTGTTTATTCATCTGTCTGTCCGTTCGTCCATCTATCTGTCCAGTTGTCCGTCCATCCATCCATCCATCCATCCATCCATCCAACAGTCTGCCCGTCCTTCCATCCATGTATCCATCTGTCCATCCGTCTGTCTTTCTGTCTGTCTGTTCGTCTGTCTATCTGTTTGTCCATCTGTCTTTCTGTCCATCTCCTGTCTAAAAATAAATATCTGTCTGTCTGTCTTTCATCTGTCTCTCTGTATAAAAAAGTATTTGTCCATTTGTCTGTATCTCTGTCTGTCCAGAAAGTATCTCTCTCTCTCTCTCCCGTCGGTCTAAAAAAGTATTTGTCTGTCTGTTTCTCCACGTGTCTCTTTGTCCATGTGAAAAAAAAGTGTCTCTTTGTATGAAAAAATTGTCTGAAGAAGTATTTTTTGTCTCTCCATCTGTCTGAATAAGTATGTCCATCTGTCACGCTGTGCATCTGAGGAAAAAAAAAATGTCTGTCCTACTATCTCAAAAGTGTCTGTCTGTCAGTTGGACGGACTGTTTATCTATTTGTCTAAAAAGAATAATAGTCATTCAGAAAAGGTGTCTCTTTGAAAAATGTGTGTGTCTGTTTTTCTCTGACTGTCCATCTGGACAGTCATTTCTCTGTCTGTCTATATGATTGTCAGCAGAAAGTGCCTGTCTGTCTGAAAAAAAAAACTGTCTGTAGAAAGCACGTTTGTTTGTCTGTGTCTGTCCGAATGTCTGAAAATGTGTAGCGTCTCATTGTTCATGTAAAATCTGTCAGTAAGGAAGTGCCTGATTGTTTTTCTATTTGACTGTCTAAAAATCTATCTGTACGTGTGTTGTAAGTACCTGTTTTTCTGTCTGAAAAAAATTGTCTGGATTTGTCTGTAAGTAGCAATGCATCATGGGAGTGGCCATTCACTGGATTGATTCTGATTGGTGGATCTGTCTTCGGGATTATGGGTAATGTTGTTCTTTAATGGGAAACTGTTTTTTTTTCTTTGAAATCACTTCGCAGAAACATACATCATGAAACAACCTTGTGGTAAGTCTCTCTTAAAATATGTATCTACATTTACATTTAGACATTTAGCAGATGCTTTAATCCAAAGTGACTTACAAAAGAGGACAATGGAAGCAATCAAAATCAACAAAAGTTCAAGTTCTATGACAAGTCTCATTTAGCCTAACACAGCACATTGAAGATGGCTAAGCACTCAACTGTTCGGATTGAGTTGGGCAGGCCATTCCACCAGAAGGGTACTTTTAATGTGAAAGTCCATGAAAGTGATTTTGTACCTCTTTGGAATGGCACAATAATGCGTTGTTTACTTGCAGAATGCACATCTAGAGTCATAAGCACAAGACAGTGGTGGTTTTGTAGGCAAACATTAATGCCTTGAATTTTACGTGAGCAGCTATTGGTAGCCAGTGCAAATTGATAAAGAGAGGTGTGACGTGTGTTCTTTTCGGCTCACTAAAAATTAATCTTGCAGCCGCATTCTGGGTTAATTGTAAAGGTTTGATAGAACTGGCTGGAAGACCTGCCAAGAGAGCATTGCAATAATCCAGCCTGAACAGAACAAGAGCTTAAACAATGAGTTGTGAAGCATGTTCCCAAAAGAAAGGGCCTGATCTTCCTGATGTTGAATAAAGCAAATCTGCAGGACCAGGCAGTTTTAGCAATGTGGTCTGAGAAAGTCAGCTGATCATCAATTGCAAGGTTTCTGGCTGTTTTTGAAGGAGTTATGTTCCTAACTGGATGGTAAAGTTGTGATGAAACGATGGGTTTGATGGAACCACAAGCAGTTCTGTCCTGGCAAAGTTGAGTTGAAGATGATGGTCCTTCATCCACCAAGAAATGTCTGTTAGACAAGCTGACATCCGAGCAGCTATCGTTGGAGTGTCATCAGCATTATACGTTTCTGATTGAAATAAACGAGCTTGTTCTCTAGAGTGTGTTATCACAGAGGCTCGATTTTGTGTGTTAAGCGGTACATCCTCAGGTTTGTGATTATCTCTTCAGTGTGGAGAGGGAAGTGCAGTAACAGCACCATCTGTTTGGGTGTTAGGTGCTCAGGTACTCCACACCACCTGTCTGCGTCTCTCTCATAGCTGTCATCTCACAGCGGCCGCCGTCGACATCTCAAGCATCAGGGTGTTTTTAACAGAACATTGCTGAGCTGAGCGCTGACACGCGTTAAAGAGACACTCAGACAGACGCCACAGGAGCACGTGCTGTTAGTACACACTACACTGACACCTAGGAAGGGTTTGATTGCCCTGTCTGTCTGACAAGAGGATCCGTCTGTCTGAAAGCAGTGCGTGTCTGTGCGCTTTTCTGTCTGAAAATGTCTAAGTATCTACCTGTCTCTCAGTCTATCTATCTGTCTGTTCGTCTGTCCATCTCTTTATCTGTCTGTCCATCTGTCTGTCTGTCCAGCTGTCCGTCCGTTGGTTCTTTTGTCTGTCTGTCCCTTTCTGTCTGTCCAGCTGTCTTTCTGTCTTTATTTGGTTTTATCTGTTAGACTTTATCTATCTATCTATCTATCTATCTATCTATCTATCTATCTATCTATCTATCTATCTATCTATCTATCTATCTATCTATCTCTCTCTCTATCTCTGTATGTCAGTCCGTCCGTCCATCCATCTTTCTCTGTGTTCATTTGTCCATCTGTTCTTCTGTTCTTTTATTCATTCTTTCTTCTCTGTGTCTGTTCATCTATCTATCTATCTGTGCATCTGTCTGTCCTTCCATATGTCCATCCGTCCATCCATCCGTCTGTCTGCCTGTCTATCTATCCATCTCTTTATCTGTCTGTCTGTCCATCCATCCTTTTCTATCTGTCTGTATGTCAGTCTATCTATCTATCTATCTATCTATCTATCTATCTATCTATCTATCTATCTATCTATCTATCTATCTATCTATCTATCTGTCTATCTGTCTGTCTGTCTGTCTTTCTGTCTAACTATCTATCGATAGTCTGTCCATCTCTCCATCCTTTTCTATATGTCCGTCTGTCTGTCCTTACATCTGTCTCTCTGACTGTCCATCTGTGCATCTTTTTATCTGTCTGTCCGTCCGTCCCTTTCTATTTGTCCAGCTGTCCATCCGTTCTTCTCTCTCTCTTTCTGTTTGTTTGTCTGTCCATCTCTCCATCCTTTTCTCCCTGTCCATCCATCTTTCCTTACACCTGTCTGTCTCTCTGACTGTTCATCTGACTGTACATCTGTCCATCTTTTTATCTGTCTGTCCATCTGTCTGTCTGTCCGTCCCTTTCTATCTGTCCAGTTGTTAATCCATTCTTCTCTCTCTCTCTGTCTGTTTGTCTGTCCATCCTTTTTTTATCTGTCCATCGGTCCATCTATCGGTCTGTCTGTCCACCTGTCCGTTCTTTTTAATCTGTCCATCCATCCTTTTTAATCTGTCCATCCGTCTCCCCTCACATCTGTCTCTCTGACTGTCCATCTGTGCATCTTTTTATCTGTCTGTCCGTCCGTCCCTTTCTATTTGTCCAGCTGTCCATCCGTTCTTCTCTCTCTCTTTCTGTTTGTTTGTCTATCTATCTCTGTATCTGTCTGTTTGTCCATCTGTTTGCCCGTTTGTCTTTCCGTCCGTTTAATCTGACCATCCGTCCATCCTTTTTAATCCATCTGTCCGTCTGTCGTTACATCTGTCTGTCCTTACATCTGTCTCTCTGACTGTTCATCTGTCCATCTCTTTATCTGTCTGTCCATCTGTCTATCTGCCGTCCCTTTCTGTCCAGTTGTCCATCCATTCTTCTCTCTCTGTCTGTTTGTCAGTCTGTCCATCTCTCCATCCTTTTCTCCCTGTCCATCCGTCTTTCCTTACACCTGTCTGTCTCTCTGACTGTTCATCTGACTGTACATCTGTCCATCTTTTTATCTGTCTGTCCATCTGTCTGTCTGTCCATCCCTTTCTATCTGTCCAGTTGTTAATCCATTCTTCTCTCTCTCTGTCTGTTTGTCTGTCCATCCTTTTTTTATCTGTCCATCGGTCCATCTATCGGTCTGTCTGTCCACCTGTCCGTTCTTTTTAATCTGTCCATCTGTCCATCCATCCTTTTTAATCTGTCCATCTGTCTCCCCTTACATCTGTCTGTCTCTCTGACTGTTCATCTGTCCATCTCTTATTTGTCTGTCCATCTGTCTGTCCGTCCTGTTCTATCTGTTCTCTCTCTGTCTGTTCTCTCTGTCTATCTATCTCTGTATCTGTCTGTTTATCTATCTGTTCGCATATCTGTCTGTCTGTCCGTACATCCATCCATCCATCCGTTCTCTCTGTCTATCCGTTCATCTATCTATCTATCTATCTATCTATCTATCTATCTATCTATCTATCTATCTATCTATCTATCTATCTATCTATCTATCTATCTATCTATCTATCTATCTATCTATCTATCTATCTATCTATCTATCCATCTGCCCATCCGTCCATTCTTCTGCCTGTTCTTCCTTCTCTCCCCCTACTTGTCCATCCATTCTTCTCTCTCTCTGTCTGTTTGTCTGTCTGTCCATCTCTCCATCCTTTTCTGTCTGTCCGTCCATCTCTCGGTCTGTCTGTCCACCTGTCCATCCTTTTTAATCTGTCCATCCGTCTGTCCTTACATCTATCTGTCCCTTTCTATCTGTCCAGCTGTCCATCTGTTCTCTCTCTCTGTCTGTTTGTCTGTCTATGTCTCTTTGTCCATCTCTTTGTCCGTCTGTCTGTCCGTACGTCCAACCTTCTTTTTATCTATCTGCCCGTCCGTTTGTTCTCTCTGTCTGTCTGTCTGTCTGTTCATTTGTCTATCTCTTTATATGTCCATCTGCCAATCCGTCCTTCTGTCTGTTCTTCCTTCTCTCTCTCTCTCTCTTTCTGTCTATCCACCTGTCTGTCTGTTAGTAAAACAGTTTCTGATGCTGGATTAATTAATTACATTTTCAGAAAAGAACAAAATGTCTCTTTGATTTCAACATTCATGTATATTTAGGCATAGAATAGGATTTAATTTACATTTTTAAGTAAAATAAAACAACAACAAAGAAAACAGCAGAGAAATTCATTCCGGCAGCATGTTTTTTAGGCCCCACTCTTTTTTTATCATCATATTTTTGCCCCGAGCCCTTGTTAATTTCCAGCCCTGCCTCTTTGCAATTAATTACTTCAAAGGGCTCAATCGCAAGTATGCTTTGATAGTCTGCAGTGCGGCGAGGGCGTTCCACAACCGCTGCGCCATATTTCATCATAAAGGGTCACTTTATCAAACATCTCCGGCCGTTTTGGAGGCCTACCAAATGTGCAATTAACAGCGGATGTGGAGAGGAGGGCGGCTGCATCGCTGATAACGTCTGCGGCCACCAGATGTACCGCGATGACTTTGCTAGCTGATTGCAGCATGGGGTGATTTTAATGACTCAGGTGTGGAAGGAAGAGAGCCGAGAGCCCGCGCTCCTGCCTTCTGCTGTCTTCCGCTATTGATTTTGTCTGGAAGACTTTAGACGGGATGTGTCTAGGGACGGCTTTGTTTGTGGGGCAGCGTGGTTAAAACGCAGAGATGGAACTGGATGTTGGTTTATTGATTTGAGTTCACTTAAGGATATGAATGAATTTTGAATCATTCTTTATGCAAGAACGTAGACATGACCACATTGCACCTGTTTATTCCCATTGAACCTTTTTGATGTGTGGTTGTGTTACTGAGGCAACTCTAAAAACTCGATTTCTTCTTAAAATAATTAGGTCAAATATTATAAATAATCAAATTGTTTATTAATTATTTATTGTGCTTGTTACTTTAGTTTTTTATTTATATTCTTAAATATTAAAACAGTTAAAACATAAATTAAATTATTTATTAATTAATTTAACCATGAATAAAACAAATTAAAATATAATTAATTTATATAAATTTTTCATTAAATAAATGGTTGTTAATAATAATAATAATAATAAAACTACATTTATTTTAGTTATATACATTAAAATAATTTATTTATATTTTTATATAATTTAATGTATTAACTTTGATTTCTTCTTAAAATAATTAAATCAAATATTATAACACAAAATAAATAACATAATTTTAATTGTTTTAATTTATTATATTATTATTATTATTGCAACAACAAAAATGACTAATCAAATGGCTAATGTAATTGATTAATTGACATATTTATTATTAATAAAAAATATTATATTTGTGTAATTGTCATTAACAATAATAATTGATTTTAAAAAATATTTAAATATTGTTTTATAATTTAATTTGGTTTTATTATTTTTGTAATAAGTTTTTATTATTATTGTTTTAATTTATTAAATTACTATTATTATCATTATTATTGCAACAATAAAAAGCTAATGGCTAATGTACTTGATTAATTGAACTTTAATGTTTATTATTTTTCTTATTATTGCAGCAACAAAAATCAAATGACTTATGCAATTTATTGACTTGTATTATTATTAATATTATTATTTTTATTATAAAATGTTTTATCTTTAATTTTTTTATTTATTATTTATAAATAAGTATATTTATTTGTATAATTGTCATTAACAATAATTTATTTAAATAAATATATTTATTTTTGTTATTAATAACAGTTTTTATAATTGTTTTAATTTGTTAAATTATAAGTATTATTATTGCAACAAAATAAAACCAAAAGACTCATTATTAATTGATGTTTAATATGATTAAAATCTTATTTATTATAATTAAATCATTATTTGTGCAATTGGCATTGACAATAATTAAATTCAATTTTACATTTTATTAAATTATAAATAAGAAAATTGTCATTATTTTAATTTATTATATTATAATTTTATTATTATCATTGCAACAGAAAATTGATTGACTTATGTTTATTGACATATATTATTATTATTATTAATTATTATTACTATTATTATTATTATTTTTGCAGCAACAAAAATCAAATGACTTATGTAATTTATTGACTTTTATTATTATTGAAAATGATTAATAATTTATTCATTATCATTAATTTTATTTATTATTAATAAATAATTATATTTTTTGCGTAATTGCCATCATTAATAATAATTGATTTATTATTATTTTAATTGTTGTATTATTTTTATAATAACAGTTTTTATTATTATTGTTTTAATTTATTAAATTATTATTATTATTATTATTGCAACAAAAGAAAATCAAGACTCATGTAATTTATTAATTTACTTTTAATATAATTAAAAATGTTGTATAATTTATTTATCTTATTTATTATTATTAATTAATTCTTTGTGGTCTTAATTAATTAAATTATAAATAATACAATATTATTATTATGATCATTGCATCATAAAATCAAATGACTTATGTAATTTAATAATTTATTAAATTGTTGTTATTAACGTAATACACAATAATAATAATAATAATAATAATAATAATTATTATTATTATTATTATTAATAAATTGTCATTGGTTTAATTTATTACATTATTATTAATTTTATTATTATCATTACAACAAAAATCTAATTATGTAGTTCACTGACTTATTATAATTTATTGACATTATTATTCTTATTATTAATTATATTTTTGCAAATTTGGAGATCAATTAAAATGTATATTTAAATGTATGATTGTTGCACAATTTATTTAAATACATTTATGTGTTATTAAATATATTTGTGTATTGTTGATTCACACTGAAGTTTGTTTCCTTCTCAAAGAAAGTAGAAAATGACACTGATATCCACTGCTGCTAGCCATTACCGCTAGCTAGCGTCCGCCATCAACCCGCGCCAAAACCACAGAACAAGCAAACCGTTTGCTAATGATCCAGCACTGATCTGCCACCTGGAAACTCCTTGTGTTTGGTCTTCAGTCTCTGTGTGTCGTGGCATAGCAGTGAGTTAAATCCAACCGCTAGGCCGCTAGTTTAGCGTGGTGATGACGAAACAGAAGTACCTATCCTGGTCTCGACGCCTCGGCTAGATGGAAATGAAAGCGACGGGTGTGAATATCAACACCCACCCGGTGGCTCTATTTCTCACTAACACACAGGAGACGGGCTAAATATAAACTCTCCGGCTCCTCACACCGCTAGTATTAGCCGCTAATGCTCTCTGGGACTCGAGCGGACGCTTTCCAGACCGTCACGCCCACGGTCTTCCTGTCACGCTGCTTATTGTTGATATTTACGCGTTTGTCTTCTCCAGCACCTGAGCTAAAACTGTCCTGTCTTCTCACCTGCGCTCGCACTATTACATTTATCATGTAAAAACACATGTCGACGGGTTGAGAAAGCACTGAAACAACAGTAACAACATTTGAGCGCATATTTTCCTATTTTAAGCGAATAAACACATTTAGTCTGTTGTGTTTGTTGGGCAATAAAGTTAACAATAAATAAATAATATTTAATTAATTAGTTATTGATATTAGCTTGTGGCTAGGTTAGTTAGCATGATGATAGCAAGTAGCTAACATTTTGCTAGCCTGTTTCTAGCATGATTAGCATGTTACTAGCTAGTTGCTAGCATGATTAGTAAGTTGTTAGCATGTGGCTAACATTTTGCTATCATTTTCTAGCATGATTAACAAGTTGCTAGCATGTTTCTAGCATGATTAGCAATTTGCTAACATGTTTTAAACATGTTTATCATGTGGCTAGGTTAATTAGCAAGTTGATAACAAGTAGCTAACATTTTGTTAGTCTTTCTAGCATGATTATCATGTTTCTAACAAGTTGTTCACATGATTAGCAAGTTGCTGTCATGTTTCTAGCATGATTAGCATGTTACTAGCAAGTTGTTAGCATGATTAGCAAGTTGCTATCATGTTTCTAGCATGATTAACAAGTTGCTAGCATGTTTCTAGCATGATTAGCAATTTGCTAACATGTTTTAAACATGTTTATCATGTGGCTAGGTTAATTAGCAAGTTGATAACAAGTAGCTAACATTTTGTTAGTCTGTTTCTAGCATGATTAGCATGTTACTAGCAAGTTGTTCGCATGATTAGCAAGTTGCTATCATGTTTCTAGCATGATTAACAAGTTGCTAGCATGTTTCTAGCATGATTAGCAATTTGCTAACATGTTTTAAACATGTTTATCATGTGGCTAGGTTAATTACCAAATTGATAACAAGTAGCTAACATTTTGTTAGTCTGTTTCTAGCATGATTAGCATGTTACTAGCAAGCTGTTAGCATGATTAGCAAGTTGCTATCATGTTTCTAGCATGATTAACAAGTTGTTAGCATGTTTCTAGCATGATTGGCAATTTGCTAACATGTTTTAAACATGTTTATCATGTGGCTAGGTTAATTAGCAAGTTGATAACAAGTAGCTAACATTTTGTTAGTCTGTTTCTAGCATGATTAGCATGTTACTAGAAAGTTGTTAGCATGATTAGCTAATTGCGATCATGTTTCTAGCATGATTAGCAATTTGCTAACATGTTTTAAACATGTTTATCACGTGGCTAGGTTAATTAGCAAGTTGATAACAAGTAGCTAACATTTTGTTAGTCTGTTTCTAGCATGATTATCATGTTTCTAACAAGTTGTTCGCATGATTAGCAAGTTGCTAGCATGTTTCTAGCATGATTAGCAAGTTGCTAGCATTTTTCAAGCATTGCTGAAGTTGTTGGCATGTGACTAGCATAATTAGCAAGTTGCCAGCATGTTTGCTTAACATGCTTAACAAGTTGATAACATTTTCTAGAATGATTAGCATGTGGCTAGCATAATTAGCAAGTTGATAGCAAGCAGCTAATTGTAATTTTTAGCATTTAATTTTTATTATTAATTAATTTTTTATTAATGGAACTATTACCATTGTTATTTTTGTTTATTTTAAATTACGTATTAATACAAATGTTAATAAAAAATAAGTTATTAAATAGTAACTTATTTTTAATTGTATTAAATATTATTATTAAAATGTTATTATTAAAATAAGTAATTTTAATGTAATTATTTTATTTTTTATAATTATTTATATTAATTTTATTTTAAAAAAGTAGTAGTAGCCATAATTATAATAAAATTAAATAATTTATAATTATTTATATAATTTAATTGATGCTGTGATATTATTTTTCATCATGAAAAATTAAAATACATTATTCGTTTCAATTAATTGCTTATTTTTTTAAGTTGTAATAAATATTATTTATTAAATAATTAATTTTAATTTAATATTAATACTTTAAAAAAATAATTAAATAATTTAATTTGGAAAATAAATTTGTAGTAGTGGTTGTATTAATAAAAAATTATTTATATCATTTAATTGATACTATATTATTTTCATTATGAAAAAAATACATTATTATTTGTTTAAATTAATTGGTTATTTTTAAAATTGTATTATTGAATATTATTATTTAAATATATTATTATTAAAATAATATTTAAGTAATTATTTATAAAATTGAATTTATAAATAAATTTGTGGTAGTGGTTGGATTAATAATAAGATTAAATAAATTAATATAATTATTTATAAAATTTAATTGATACTTTAATATTGTTTTTCATTATGAAAAATGTTTAAATGAATTGGTTATTTTTAAAATTATATTATTATTCAAATATATTACTGTTAAAATACTTAATGTAATATCTTTTTAAATAATTATTTATATAATTTAATTGATATAAATTAGTAGTAGTGTTCATAATTATGCAATTTCATAAAACTATTTATATAATTTAATTGATACTATAATATTATTTTTCAATTATGAAAAATACAAATAATACATTATTATACATTTAAATTAATTGCTTATTTTTAAAATTGTATTATTAAATATTATTATTCAAATATATTATTATTACAATATTTTTATGTAATATATATATTTTTAATAATTATTTATATAATTTATCTATAAATTATCTTATATTATTTATCATGCTTAGAAACATGATAGCAACTTGCTAATCATGCTAACAACTTGCTAGTAACATGCTAATCATGCTAGAAACAGACTAGCAAAATGTTAGCCACATGCTAAGCATGTTTGAAACATGCTAACAACTTGCTAATCATTCTAGAAAACACCATCAAATTGCTAATTATGCTAGACATATGCTAACAACGTAAGCATGCTTGAAACATGCTAGCAACTCAATCCTAGAAATGACACTGCTAACATTAGCACCAAAGCTCAACATGTAGTAGCATATGCGCTAACCACAAAACGGTGGCTTTCGACAGGAAACGTTTAGTTTATTTAGCTTTAGTTTCATTTGATTAACATTAGCCGCTTTGTTAATGGTCAGAGTAACAGAACAAAGTCTCATAAAGCTATAAATGTTGAAACTAAATGGTATATTAGCCAGACTTAGCACTAGCGCTAGTTTAAAATACGATAACATACCTTCAAAAAAAGAACAAACCGTCAAGTTTTACAGTGTTTTTAAACCTATAGCTTGAACGTCGCTAGAAAAATGTCGTCACAAGCGCTCGAGGAATCCCTTAGCGAGCGTCAGATCTTCTCGGAAACTTGAATGTTTAATTCCTGATGGCTTTCTTCACCTGCGGGATCCGCTGAGGAGCGCTTTGATGGCGGCGAGTGTTCGTCTCATTATATTCCCTCTCTTCTGTGGTGTAGCCTATAGCCGTGTGTTTGAAATGTATATATGCTTTCACAGGAGCTCTTAGTGGGAAATACGGCCCTCTGAACGCCTCCAACAAAACACTGGCTCTGTTTGAAAGCTCAGCTTTTCTCACAGGAACAAGCGCCGCACAAAAACACACCAGTCAGCTTTAAAACACACCAAAGTGGAAAAATAGGGCAGCTTGACTTGCTTTGCTTTATTTTATTGAAGCATTATTAGGTTTTTGTCATATTAATACTTCAACTTAAACTGTATGGAAAATTTTGAAATGTTGCAAAATGTAGGCAATAATACTGGTACATTAATACTTAAAATTCAAAGCAACTAAATCAATACAATAATTAATAGTTTTCATTTTGCTTTGTTAAAACATTCATATGTGACCCTGGACCACAAAACCAGTCATAAGTGCAAATTTGTCGAAATTGAGATTCTTACGTCATCTGAAAGCGGAGTAAATAAGCTTTCCATTGATATATTGTTTGTTAAAATGTTTGTCTGAGATACAACTATTTGAAAACCTGCAATCTAGGTGCAAAAAAATCTAAAAATTTAGAAAATCGCCTTAAAAGTTGTCCAAATGAAGTTCTTAGCCATGCATATTACTAATCATTACTAATCGTGCTAGTAACTTGTTAATAATGCTAGAAACATGCTAGCAACTTGTCAGTCATGCTAATGTCGTGCTAGTAACTTGTTAATAATGCTAATGTCGTGCTAGTAACTTGTTAATAATGCTAGAAACATGCTAGCAACTTGATTATGTTGGAAACATGCTAACAACTTGCCAATCATGATTGCAACCTACTAATAATGCTAGAAACATGCAAGTAATTTGCTAATCATGCTAGAAACATGCTAATAACATGTTAGTAACTTGCTAATCATGCTAGAAACATGCTAACAGTTTGCTTATCATGCTAGAAACTTGCTAATCATGTTAGAAACATGCTTGCAACTTGCTTACGTTGGAAACATGCTAGCAACTTACTAATCATGTTAGAAACATGCTAATAACTTCCTACAAAATTCTAGAAACATGTTAGCAAATTGGTAATGTCATGCTAATAATGCAAGTAACATGTTAGCAACATGTTAGCAACTTGCTAATCATGCTAGAAATATGCTGGAAACATGGTAGCAACTTGCTTACATTGGAAACATGCTAGCTACTTGTTAATCAGGCTAGAAACATGTTAGAAACGTGCTAGCAACTTACTAGTTAGCCTAGAAACATGTTAGCAACTTGCTAATCATGCTAGAAATATGCTGGAAACATGCTAGCTACTTGCTAATCATGCTAGAAACATGTTAGAAACGTGCTAGCAACGTACCAGTTAGCCTAGAAACAGGTTAGCAACTTGCTAATCATGCTAGAAACATGCATGTTGGAAACATCATAGCAAACTTACTAATCATGATAGAAACATGTTAGAAACATGTTAACAACTTGCTAATCATGATAACAACCTACTAATAATGTTAGAAACATGCTAGTAATTTGCTAATCATGTTAGAAACATGCTAATAACATACTAGTAACTTGCTAATCATGCTAGAAACATGCTAAGAGTTTGCTTATCATGCTAGCAACTTGCTAATCATGTTAGAAACATGCTTGCAACTTGCTTATGTTGGAAACATGCTAGCAACTTACTAATCATGTTAGAAACATGCTTGCAACTTGCTTACGTTGGAAACATGCTAGCAACTTACTAATCATGTTAGAAACATGCTAATAACTTCCTACAAAATGCTAGAAACATGTTAGCAAATTGGTAATGTCATGCTAATAATGCAAGTAACATGTTAGCAACATGTTAGCAACTTGCTAATCATGTTAGAAACATGCTAACAGTTTGCTTATCATGCTAGAAACTTGCTAATCATGCTAAAACATGTTAGAAACGTGCTATTCAACTTAGAAACATGCTAGCAACTTGCTAATCATGCTAGAAATATGCTGGAAACATGGTAGCAACTTGCTTACGTTAGAAACATGTTATAAACGTGCTAATCAACTTAGAAACGTGTTAGCAACTTGCTAATCATGCTAGAAATATGTTGGAAACATGGTAGCAACTTGCTTACATTGGAAACATGCTAGCTACTTGCTAATCATGCTAGAAACATGTTAGAAATGTTAGAAACATGCTGTTCAACTTAGAAACATGCTAGCAACTTGCTAATCATGCTAGAAACATGTTAGAAATGTGCTAGTCAACTTAGAAACATGCTAGCAACTTGCTAATCATGTTAGAAACATGTTAGAAACGTGCTAGTCAACTTAGAAACATGCTAGCAACTTGCTTACGTTAGAAACATGTAAGAAACGTGCTAGTCAACTAAGTAACATGCTAGCAACTTGCTAATCATGCTAGAAACACGTTAGAAACGTGCTAGTCAACTAAGAAACATGCTAGCAACTTGCTAAACATGCTAGAAACACGTTAGAAACATGTTAGAAATGTGCTAGTCAACTTAGAAACATGGTAGCAACTTGCTAATCATGATAGAAATATGCTGGAAACATGGTAGCAACTTGCTTACATTGGAAACGTGCTAGCAACTTACTAGTTAGCCTAGAAACATGTTAGCAAATTGGTAATCATGCTAGAAACATGCTAGCAACTTGCTTATGTTGGAAACATCATAGCAAACTTACTAATCACGATAGAAACATGTTAGAAAATGCTAATGGCATGCTAGTAACTTTCTAATCATGTTAGTAACATGCTAATAATGCTTGAAACATGTTAGCAACTTGCTAATGACATGCTAATAATGCAAGTAACATGCTAATAATGCTTGAAACATGCTAGCAACTTGTTAAACATGCTAGAAAAATGTCATGGTAACTGCATTCTAATCATGCTAATCATCTAATCTATCTATATAAAGTTTAAAACTTGAAGCTTTTACAGCTGCTTTAAACTTTCGAGCTAGGCTTTCTCAAGCCAACCTAAAGTTTGTATTGACAAACTTTTTATCTAGTTTAGCTTGATATAGCACTGAAAATGATATTAGCAGTGCAGTTATAAGTTGTCGCTATTAGGTTTGCACACATTTTCATACTTTAATAACAATAACAGGTTTGGTATTTTTGTTTAATGCTTTTGACCATTTAAATTTTTACTTGACAATTTGAGTAAAACGTAGAAAGTTCATGTTTTTAAACATTAATATAAATAGTAAATATTTAAATATAGAGTTTAATTGTTACATTTACCAAACATTCACTCAAATTATATTAATATATTGTTTGTAATACTGTTGATTGTACATCAGATGTCGATTGGCGATTAATAAAGCAAGTGTGATTTTTTTTATGCCTAACCTGAACAAATGTTTATTTGTCGGATGATTTAAGCGATGGCAGTCTGTTGAGGTTTCACACGTCTGAGGTTTGATGCGGTGTCTGTCAGCGTGAGTTAAAGCTGCTCTCCTGATGTCCAGAGCGTCTGACGTGGTTCGGTCTGGATGGAGTCGGTCTGACTCATGAAGCGCTGCATCTGTCAGACGTGGGAGAGACGCTGAGTTTGGCTCTTCATCAGCTCCATCACACTCCTCTGTCTCTCCACGCTACAAACGCTCACCGTGTTTCCCAGAAAAGACGGCACAGCGGGCCAAAACGCCACTGCCGAGAGCCAAAACACACACAGGTTACATCAGCGTTATGAGTCTTAGTGTATTACTGGACTCGTCTCAGAAATCATGTTTGGAGATGGTGATGGTGTTCTTCTACATAAACACATATATTCCCTTCTGTTCTGAATACCATTACATGTTAAAGGAACACTCCACTTTTTTGGAAATAGGCTCATTCTCCAGCTCCCCCCGAGTTAATAATTTGATTTTTACAGTTTTGAAATCCATTCAGCCGTTCTCCTGTTCTGGCGATATCACTTTTAGCATAGCTTAGCATAGATCATTGAATCCTATTAGACCAATAGCATCGCGTTCAAAAATGACCAACGAGTTTCGATATTTGTCCTATTTAAAACTTGACTCTTCTGTAGTTATATCGTGTACCAAGACCGGTGGAAAATGTAAAGCTTTGATATTACTGCGCCTGCTTCGGCCATATTACAGCAGCAAACTTCCTCGACTATTACGCCGGAATGGAAGTGTAGTTCCTAAACTTATTGGCCTAGAAAATTGCATCTTTACATTTTCCGCTGGTATTAGTACACGATATAACTACAGAAGAGTCAAGTTTTAAACAGGACAAATATCGAAACTCGTTGGTTATTTTTGAACGCGATGCTATTGGTCTAATAGGATTCAATGATCTATGCTAAGCTATGCTAAAAGTGATATCGCCAGAACAGGAGAACGGCTGAATGGATTTCAAAACGGTAAAAATCAACTTATTAACTCTGGGGGAGTTGGAGAATGACCATCACCATCCCCACTGTCAAACATGGTGGTGGGAACCTAATGTTTTGGGGGTGTTTTTCAGCCGGTGGACCAGGGAACCTAATCACAGTAAACGGCACCATGAAAAAGGAGCAATACATCAAAACTTTCAACAACAACATCAGGCAGTCTGCAGAAAAACTTGGCCTTGGGCACCAGTGGACATTTCAGCACGACAACGACCCAAAACGCACAGCAAAAGTGGTGAAGAAATGGTTAGCAGACAAAAACATTTACGTTTTGCAGTGGCAAAGGGTATGAACAATTTTGGACATGCCACTTTCTTTGTTCAAATGTAAATAAAAGATGAGTAATATTTTTTTCCACAATTATGCCTCTTGTACATCATCTTATTATCTTCTGGGAGATGTCATTTTCGGTCAAAAAAATTGCTGGTTGAATAAGAGTAACTTTTAGTCAGAATTTGCCAGGGGTATGAATAATTTCAGGCTTGAATGTAGATAAAAAAAATTATATATATATATATATATATATATATATATATATATATATATATATATATATATATTAAATTTGAAAGTACACTGATTTATTTTAAACTATTTGTAAAATATTTAATGTATATAACAAAGGTTAGTTTAATACCTAATAATTATATTTTAATAATTTGTTCATTTAATTTTTATATACATTTCTTCAAGTGTATGTTTTTTTTTACTGTATACCATTTTTATTTTATATGTATTTTATGTACTTTATATTATTTTAATATATTATTTAACATTATTGAAACATTATTAATGTATATTATACATATTACTATACAAATTATTAATTTGTATTTAATAATAGTATTTTTTTTACTATTGTTCATTAAATTTTTATATACATTTATTCAACTGTTTTTTTTTAACTGTATATCATTTTTATTTTATATTTATTTTATGTAATTTTATATTATCTTGTTATTTAAACATTATTAATAATAGTTAACATTATTCATTATTTAATGTATATTATACATATTAATATACAAATTATTAACTTATATTTTAATATTTTTTTTACTATTGTTGATTTAATTTTTAGATACATTTCAAGTGTATGTTTTTATTTAACTGTATATCATTTTTATTTTATGTACTTTTTATATTACTTCAATATATATTTTAATATTATTAATGATAATTTTAAACATTATTCATTATTTTATGTATAGTATAAATAAATATACAAATTAATGTTTGTATTTTAACAATAGTATTTTTTTGCTATTGTTCATTTAATTTTTAAATACATTTGTTCAACTGTATATTTTTTAGTTAACTGAATATCATTTTAATTTTAATTATTTTTACATTTATTGCATGTACATATTTTGTGTATTTGCATTCATACAATTTTTATGTACATTATAATTATGAAAAATATTATTATTTTAAATGTCACATTAATTTTACGTACATTATATATGCATTTTATTATTAATGGTTTTTATTATTATAAAATTATAATTTTGTTAAAATTGTATAAAATTATTTCTTATAATAATTATATTAATATGAATGCAGTTAAAACAACAAAATTTACATTTACTTTTACAGTCTTATGATGCTTTCATTCTCTCTGCGCTAGTGTCTTTATCATTACTAAAAATAAATGAAGGCTTTGAATAATCGTATCTTTCCTGAAGACGATGAAAGCAGTGCCTACAAAAGACACGTTTAACGCTAGAAATTAGTCAAATCGCAGTTGATGATTGGTAATTAACAGATTTGTTAATGCGAAGTGTTATTAAAGCACTGCAGGCGTCAAACGAGAACATCTATTTAAATCTTTAGTTGTGATGTAACCTAATTGCAACCTAACTGCAACCAAAATGCAACGTTTGGCAAGCAGCTTTGTTCTGTTCATTTGCACCTAATTATGTCTCTAGAAACATTGAAACCTAAAGCAAAGATTGACACAATCAGACAAACTGTTGATTGAAACGTTGAGGCTCATGGGAAAACAGGCCGCCGGAGGTCAAAGGTCACGGTTCTCGTAGGCTATGGATTTGATTTGTCTTTATTATAGTTTATTTAATGAAAGTGCACAGGATTGATTCACGCATTGGATTTCCATTTGTTCACCTAATGCTATTGGCGGCATGTTGCTCAAACGATCGCTAGACGGTTGTTTTAGACTGAAAATGTATGAGAAATACGCCAATTATGTGTATAAATGTACAAAACGACTGTAGAGTTGGAGGAACTCGAGTGTATTTCATCAAAACATAGTGTTTGAACAGTTTGCCGTTGACTGAAGGATCATGAATCAACTGTTTTCTGTTAATTTTATACTGAGTTCATGCCTTATCTTCATTTTCTTGTGTATTTACCTTCTTTTTTTTTAGGATTTTCGTTACATGTCGAGCATCAAATCCTTTGGCGCTAAAGGTCACATGACTATAAATCTCACTCAGATGTGGTTTCCGTCTGAATGAACAGGTATTTTTTATTTATTTTTTTAAAATAAATAAATATACAGTTATATGCTTTTTAAAAAATAATATAAATGTATGTATTTTTATATTCATATTTTTGTGTTATTATATTTTATTATTCATTTAATTACTACATTTATATTCAAACATACTTCAATTATATAATAATTATATTAATTGTACAACCTGACAGTTTAATATATTATTAAAATGGAATATATAGGAATTATATTTATTAATAAATAAATTATTGTTGTTGTTTACTTAAAGATTATTGTTATTAAGCTGAAGTACTACTTTTGTTATTAATTAAATACATTTTAAATTTTTTGTTAATGAACTAAAGTACAATTCTATCCAATTATTTCCACTGTATTAATAATGAAATACATGTAATTATTATTAAAATCATTATATTTATTTAAGTATTAATTGTGTTACTTTGGGTTGTGTGGTATTTTTTTTTTACATCTTAAATTATTATATTTATAACTAATAATTATTAAAATGACAACCTGACAGCTCTATAGCTAAATTATTTATGACTGTATTTATTTTATTATTATTAATACAATAAATTTAATTATAATTAAAATCTATTTTATTTTAGTATTTGTGTTCATATTAAAAATACTTTGTGTGTTATTTATTATTATTATTTAGATTTTAAACAACTTATATTATTATATTTATTATTAATAATTACTGAAATTAATTTTATAATCATTTTATTAAAATCACCACCTGACAGCTGCACTGTAGCTGAATTATTATTTATTCACTAATTTACTTCATTTTTGCATTTATTTAATTATTAATGATTAATTATGAAATAAATGCAATTATTATTAAAATCATTATATTTATTTTTGGTATTAATTTAATTGGGTTCATATTAAAATACTTTTATGTGTTATTTATTATTATGATTATTATATTTTAACAACATTAATTATTATGTTTATTATTAATAATTATTTAAATTAATTTGATAATAATTTTATTAAATTTATTCATTCATTTATTCATTTCATTATTGAATTTATTTAATTATTATAAAAACAAGTTACATCATTATTAAAATCATTACATTTATTTTTGTATTAGTTTAATTGTTCATATTAAAAAAATTTATTATGTGTTAGTATTATTTTATTTATTATTATATGAATATATATACAGCTTAAATTATTATATTTATTATTAATAATTATTGAAATTATTATTTTATTACAACCTATTTATTCATTCATTCATTTCATTATTGAATTTATTTCTTTATTATTGTGTTTATATTAAACGTAACTAACGTCTGTTATTCTTATTGTTTTTTTTATATATATTTTTTTACATTTTAAAGTATTATATTTATTATTAAGAATTTTTTTAATTAATTTTATAATATTTATTTTTAATTACAACCTGACAGTTGAACCGTAGCTAAATTATTTATTTATTTATAAATTTATGTTTGTCATTATTAAATGTATTTAATATATTCATATATTAATTATAATTAATTCATAATAAAATAAATGTAATTATTATTAAAATCATTATATTTATTATAGTATTTATTTAATTGTGTGCATAGTAAAACACTTTGTGTTATTTATTATTATGATTATTTTTATATATTTTTAACAAATTTAGTTAATACATTTATTAATAATTATTCTAGCTAAATTATTTATTCATTTATTGTTTATTCTAGTATTAATTATATTGTTCATAAAAATATTATTTAAAAACTTAAAACATTATATATATTATTAATTTAATTTTAATTAATTTTATAATCATTTTATAAAATTTACAACCTAAATTTGTTAAATTATGTACTCATTAATGTAATTACTATACTTAATATTAAAAGCATTCATATTTTATTACATGACGTATTTAAATTAATTGATTAATGTACAACTTGACAGTGACACTAAAATATGATGATTTAATTATATTTAGCTACATTAAAATGTATTAAACTTAATTATTCAGTTTAATTATACCTATTGTTAAAATAATTAAAATTAATTATGTTTATCGACTTTGCTCACTGCTTCTTGAAAACCATCTGTGTTTCAGGATAATGCTAACAAAAAAAGTTACATGTGGACTTCTTGCTGAAAGTTTTCCCTTTCACAAAAACATTTGTTCCTCACAGAAGCTCCCGCGGCATTCAGAGGAGTTCGGTTGATGGCGGGAGAATCTTCTGACCTTTCCGCGCCAAACGGGTAAGAAGTCGTTAATTTTCCCGGTGATTCTCCCGCGTCTTTGTGGAGTCCAACAGCAAACACCGAAGTTTAGCGCGAGTCTGTCAGCTCGTGATTCATTTGCTTCGGCTCATGTTATTAAAGGCCTTTCAGTTGTTTCAAAGCTTCCCCTTTTCCTCGCGCGACAGTTTCATTTCTGCCTTTTGTCCCGACCGGTATTTACGGCCGTAATTGAACGGCGTCGGGTCCGCGAGTTCAATTGCAGTCAAAGGGGCCGGAGCCGGCGGATATGAAAAATGGGGCTCTTTTAAATGCTAATCAGCATGGTTAGCGTACAGCTCCTGCTTGGCTGGCAAAAATAATTGTGCGAATATCCATGAGAAACTGCAGCGCTTGTGTAAAGATGCTGCGGCGCGTCCCCGCGGCTCTCAGAGTCCAGTCATGCGCTAAATATCCCTGATTTCTCTCTCGGCTTTCTCCTCCACGCTTAGCATAACGCCGTCTTGGACGTGAGTGATAACACTAGTCAAATATTCATCAGTCTGAAGGGTTTCGCCATTGTCTGAGTGGAAAATGTCAAAGGAGTAACGAAATATAAGAGTTATTGGTAAGTGTTAACAGAGAAACTGTTGTCCCACAACAAAAAAACACATTTGTGAACCACAAAACTAGTTATAAGGGTCACTTCTTTGAAATTGATTTATACACCATCTAAAAAACTATAAATAAGCTTTCCATTGATGTATGATTTGTTAGGATAGGACAATATTTGGCTGAGATAGGTTATAAATATTTAAAAATCTGAGGGTACAAAACAAACAAAAAAAAAAATAGAAAATTTTAAACAGTTCTTTGCAATGATTATTGCCAATGTTGGGGGAAATTATTTTTAAAAGTAATGTATTGCAATATTGAGTTACTCCCTATAAAAGTAAGTAATTACATCTCTATTTTTGGGGGTGTTATCCCATAAAATTGTCACAACAGAAACATTTGGTGAAGTTTCAGTAGTGACATCTTTGTTTTTTGGGGTGTTATCCCATAAATTTGCCACAACCGAAATATATGGTGAAGTTTCGGTAGTGACATCTTTGTTTTTTGTGGTGTTATCCCATAAAATTATCATGACTGGAACAATTGGTGAAGTTTCGGTAGTGACATTTTTGTTATTTGTGGTGTTATCCCATAAAATTGTCACGACTGTCACATTTGGTGAAGTTTCGGTAGTGACATCTCTATTTTGGGGGGTGTTATCCCATGAATGTGTTACAATAGAAATATATGGTGAAGTTTCGGTAGTGGCATCTTCATTTTTTGTGGCGTTATCCCATAAAATTGTCATGACTGAAACATTTGGTGAAGTTTCTGTAGTGACATTTTTGTTATTTGTGGTGTTATCCCAAGAAATTGTCATGACTGAAACATTTGGAGAAGTTTCGGTAGTGACATCTCTATTTTTGGGGTGTTATCCCATGAATGTGTTACAATAGAAATATATGGTGAAGTTTCGGTAGTGGCATCTTCATTTTTTGTGGCGTTATCCCATAAAATTGTCATGACTGAAACATTTGGTGAAGTTTCTGTAGTGACATTTTTGTTATTTGTGGCGTTATCCCATAAAATTGTCATGACTGAAACATTTGGTGAAGTTTCGGTAGTGACATCTTTGTTTTTTGTGGTGTTATCCCAAGAAATTGTCCCTATGATAGTGACATCTCTGTTTTTTGGGGTGTTATCCCATACAATTGTCATGACTGAAACATTTGGTGAAGTTTCGGTAGTGACATCTCTATTTTTTGGGGTGTTATCCCATGAAATTGTTACAATAGAAACATTTGGTGAAGTTTCGGTAGTGGCATCTTCATTTTTTGTGGCGTCATCCCATAAAATTGTTACAAAAGAAACATTTGGTGAAGTTTCGATAGTGACATCTCTATTTATTGTGGTGTTATCCCATACAATTGTCATGACTGAAACATTTGGTGAAGTTTCGGTAGTGGCATCTTCATTTTTTGTGGCGTCATCCCATAAAATTGTCAGGACTGCAACATTTGAAGAAGTTTCGGTAGTGACATCTTTGTTTTTTGTGGCGTTATCCCATAAAATTGTCACGACTGAAACATTTGGTGAAGTTTCGGTAGTGACATCTTTGTTTTTTGTGGCGTCATCCCATACAATTGTCATTGGGGTTGTTATCCTATAGAATTGTCAAAAAAGAAACATTTGGTAAAGTTTTGGTAGTATCGTCTCTATTTTTTGGGGTGTTATCCCATGAAATTGTTACAATAGAAACATTTGGTGAAGTTTCGGTAGTGGCATCTTCATTTTTTGTGGCGTCATTCCATAAAATTGTCATGACTGAAACATTTGGGGAAGTTTCGATAGTGACATCTTCATTTTTTGGGGGTGTTATCCTATAAAATTGTCACAAAAGAAACATTTGGTGAAGTTTCGGTAATGACATCTTAATATTTTTGGGTGTTATCCTATAAAATTGTTACGACTGAAACATTTGGTGAAGTTTTGGTAGTGACATCTTTGTTTCTTGCGGCGTTATCCCATAAAATTGCCACAACCGAAATATTTGGTGAAGTTTCGGTAGGGACATCTCTATTTTTTTGGGTGTTATCCCATAAAATTGTTACGACTGAAACATTTGGTGAAGTTTTGGTAGTGACATCTTTGTTTCTTGCGGCGTTATCCCATAAAATTGCCACAACCAAAATATTTGGTGAAGTTTCGGTAGGGACATCTCTATTTTTTTGGGTGTTATCCCATAAAATTGTCACGACTGAAACATTTGTTGAAGTTTCGGTGGTGATATCTTTGTTTCTTGCGCCGTTATCCCATAAAATTGCCACAACCTAAATATTTGTTGAAGTTTCAGTAGTAACATCTTTGTATTTTGTGGTGTTATCCTATAAAATTGTCATGACTGAAACATTTGGTGACATTTCGGCAGTGACATCTTTGTATTTTTGGGTGTTATTCCATAAAATTGTCACAACAGAAACATTTGATGAATTTTGGTAGTGACATCTTCATTTTTTGGGTGTTATCCCATAAATTTGCCACAACCGAAATATATGGTGAAGTTTCGGTAGTGACATTTTTGTTATTTGTGGTGTTATCCCATAAAATTGTCACGACTGAAACATTTGGTGAAGTTTCAGTAGTGACATCTCTATTTTTTGGGGTGTTATCCCATGAATGTGTTACAATAGAAATATTTGGTGAAGTTTCGGTAGTGGCATCTTCATTTTTTGTGGCGTTATCCCATAAAATTGTCATGACTGAAACATTTGGTGAAGTTTCTGTAGTGACATTTTTGTTATTTGTGGCGTTATCCCATAAAATTGTCACGACTGAAACATTTGGTGAAGTTTCGGTAGTGACATCTCTATTTTTTGGGGTGTTATCCCATGAATGTGTTACAATAGAAATATTTGGTGAAGTTTCGGTAGTGGCATCTTCATTTTTTGTGGCGTTATCCCATAAAATTGTCATGACTGAAACATTTGGTGAAGTTTCTGTAGTGACATTTTTGTTATTTGTGGTGTTATCCCATAAAATTGTCACGACTGAAACATTTGGTGAAGTTTCGGTAGTGACATCTCTATTTTTTGGGGTGTTATCCCATGAATGTGTTACAATAGAAATATTTGGTGAAGTTTCGGTAGTGGCATCTTCAGTTTTTGTGGCGTTATCCCATAAAATTGTCATGACTGAAACATTTGGTGAAGTTTCTGTAGTGACATTTTTGTTATTTGTGGCGTTATCCCATAAAATTGTCACGACTGAAACATTTGGTGAAGTTTCGGTAGTGACATTTTTGTTATTTGTGGCGTTATCCCATAAAATTGTCACGACTGAAACATTTGGTGAAGTTTCGGTAGTGACATCTCTATTTTTTGGGGTGTTATCCCATGAATGTGTTACAATAGAAATATTTGGTGAAGTTTCGGTAGTGGCATCTTCATTTTTTTGTGGCGTTATCCCATAAAATTGTCATGACTGAAACATTTGGTGAAGTTTCGGTAGTGACATCTCTATTTTTTGGGGTGTTATCCCATGAATGTGTTACAATAGAAATATTTGGTGAAGTTTCGGTAGTGACATCTTCATTTTTTGGGGTGTTATCCCATGAATGTGTTACAATAGAAATATTTGTTGAAGTTTCGGTAGTGACATCTCTATTTTTTGGGGTGTTATCCCATGAATGTGTTACAATAGAAATATTTGGTGAAGTTTCGGTAGTGGTATCTTCATTTTTTTGTGGCGTTATCCCATAAAATTGTCATGACTGAAACATTTGGTGAAGGTCCGGTAGTGACATCTTTGTTTTTTTGTGGTGTTATCCCAAGAAATTGTCCCTATGATAGTGACATCTCTATTTTTTGGGGTGTTATCCCATACAATTGTCATGACTGAAACATTTGGTGAAGTTTCGGTAGTGACATCTTTGTTTTTTTGTGGTGTTATCCCAAGAAATTGTCCCTACGGTAGTGACATCTCTATTTTTTGGGGTGTTATCCCATACAATTGTCATGACTGAAACATTTGGTGAAGGTCCGGTAGTGACATCTTTGTTTTTTTGTGGTGTTATCCCAAGAAATTGTCCCTACGGTAGTGACATCTCTATGTTTGGGGTTGTTATCCTATAGAATTGTCACAAAAGAAACATTTGGTAAAGTTTTGGTAGTATCGTCTCTATTTTTTGGGGTGTTATCCCATGAAATTGTTACAATAGAAACATTTGGTGAAGTTTCGGTAGTGGCATCTTCATTTTTTGTGGCGTCATCCCATAAAATTGTCATGACTGAAACATTTGGGGAAGTTTCGATAGTGACATCTTCATTTTTGGGGGGTGTTATCCTATAAAATTGTCACAAAAGAAACATTTGGTGAAGTTTCGGTAATGACATCTTAATATTTTTGGGTGTTATCCTATAAAATTGTTACGACTGAAACATTTGGTGAAGTTTTGGTAGTGATATCTTTGTTTCTTGCGGCGTTATCCCATAAAATTGCCACAACCGAAATATTTGGTGAAGTTTCGGTAGGGACATCTCTATTTTTTTGGGTGTTATCCCATAAAATTGTCACGACTGAAACATTTGTTGAAGTTTCGGTGGTGATATCTTTGTTTCTTGCGCCGTTATCCCATAAAATTGCCACAACCTAAATATTTGTTGAAGTTTCAGTAGTAACATCTTTGTATTTTGTGGTGTTATCCTATAAAATTGTCACAACAGAAACATTTGATGAATTTTGGTAGTGACATCTTCATTTTTTGGGTGTTATCCCATGAAATTGTCACAAAAGAAACATTTGGTGAAGTTTCGGTAGTGTCATCTGTATTTTTTGGGGTGTTATCCCAAAAAATTTTCATGACCGAAACAGTCACGACCGAAACATTTGGTGAAGTACACAGAATTATCATTTACGATGTTATGATAGTGTTTAGTTCAATGCTTATTCAAAGTATGAAATCAGTATGATCAACTTTTTGCCTTTTACAAGATTCAAAATACAACATATCTCATAAATTACACTTGACATATTGTTAAAATCGTAATTGTTATTGATTTTCTTCTGAAAACTTTTAATAAAATAGAAAAAAATAAAAGAAGATGTAAACAAAATCTTAATAGGTCAATATAACCCGGTTTCGGTAGTGGCAAATTTGGGAAAAGGACAAATATTCCAAAACATTCTGTAAACACAATAATTACCAGAAATGTGAAGTTTTTGAACCAATTCTATAGAATGGTCCATAAACACTGACAATTTCAGTGTAGTTCGTAGCCAGTAATGTAGCTTACTACCTTTCCAAAACACTTGCTTGATGTAGTTGACTTTGTTAGTGTCTGTGTTAGTCAGGATTTTGTGGTGTCTCAGCTCTGAGAACGTCCTTCAAGAGCGTCTGAGGTGTGAGGCGTACCGTAAGCTTCGATTGATCGATTGTTCTCCGTCTCAAACAAGCATGACGCTGTTCCTGGAAAACTCCTGCTGAGACTTTAAGAGACCAAATGCAAAGCAGAATGAGATGAAATGCAGCAGATTTAACAAGCTGATAATCAGATTTGCTCTCAGAGCTAAAGAACACCTGAGTCTCGCTGATAACAGCACAACAACAGAAACGCCATCAGATGATACGCTCAACACAAATCATCAACACCACACTTGGTGGGAAAAAAAAAACGTATAGTGGAATTTTATATAAGGCTTAATTTGCGGCTTTATTGGTTTTTATTTTTTCCCACCCAGTTTTGCTTCCGAACATAGTTTTTGGTATGAATTTTGTGTAAGAACAGTGATTTAAACCATTTTATGAGGCGACAGGCTTCTGCAACAAAAATTACATTTCCCTTGATTTTCTTGCATAAAAAAAACACACACGCTCATCTAAAAAAAAAAAAAAGCTTCTTAGTAAGTTAAACAGCAAGAAATACATATTATATTGGCCGATATGTAAATTTCGCAGCTGAGCTGGTAAGAGGAGACTTGCGTCAGCTGCAAAGTCAATAAAGTGGCGGGGAAAGTGATTAGATTTTGATGAGAGATTATGAAAACAAACATTTCCTCTTTCAGAACAACATCCACGTTTGATTCAGTCGCCGTACATGTGCAGAATAACACTCAGACTTGTGTTGAGGAGGTGAATTGGATGAGTTTTGATGTCTTGTTATCTTTTACATCCCGTGAATCGGCTCGATGTTCCAGACGTCAGGACTCTTCCATCTGTTCGCTCGTCTCGCTGTGGAAACTGACACATTAGTTGGCCACCGTTGTGGTTTTCATTGGCTTCAGGTTCACTGACACCTGTCACACAGCGTTTTTGTCCTGAGGGTGAATCCGAGCCGCCGTTGGCTGTTTTTTTACTAGGCTCTGAGTAAGAAATCAACAAAACATTTGATGCTTTGTTTGTTCGGAGTGTCTAAGGATACAAAATAACGCCCAAACTTGCCGTATTGAACCTGTTAGGGTCAAAAATTAAAGCCTCGGATCTTAGCAGTTAGCACGCATGCCAGCTTTGTGCACTGTTAGCATTGAATGTATACAAAAATACTTGCTAACTTCCTTAGAGGGTTTTAATGTGCTAACGGTCACTTAGCAAAAACTTATTTTTGATGTGTTCCTCGGGATGTAACTGAATGTCGAAAATAACGTCATAAAATAAATAAAAATAAAAATTTCAATGTTTATCGTCATTTTGAATGATAACGCTAGTAAAATTGCTAATGTTTGGAGAAAATACATAGCTAAAGATATAAAAATAAAAGAAATATTGGCTAAAGTGACGTAAAATCGGTATATAAAATGTTTTTTTTTTCAAACTGAGCTACATGCTAAAGCTAGTTTGCTAATAGTCCTTAATTAAAATTTAAATGTTTAACGTCATTTTGAATGCTAACGCTAGTAAAATTGCTAATATTTGGATAAAATACATAGCTAAAGATATAAAAATAAAAGAAACATTGGCTAAAGTGACTTAATATCGGTATATAAAATGGTTTTCTTTCAAACTGAGCTACATGCTAAAGCTAGTTTGCTAATAGTCCTTAATTAAAATTAAAATTTAAATGTTTAACGTCATCTTGAATGCTAAAGCTAGTAAAGTTGCCAATATTTGAATTAAAAATATAGCTAAAGATATAAAAATAAAAGAAACATTGGCTAAAATGACGTAATATCGGTAAATAAAATGGTTTTATTTCAAACTAAGCTACATGCTAAAGCTAGTTTGCTAAAAGTCATTAATTAAAATTAAAATTTCAATGTTTATCGTCCTCTTTAATGCTAAAGCTAGTAAAATTTCTAATTTTTGAAGAAAATACGTAGCTAAAGATATAAAAATAAAAGAAACATTGGCTAAAGTGACGTAATATCGGTATATAAAATGGTTTTCTTTCAAACCGAGCTGCATGCTAAAGCTAGTTTGCTAATAGTCATTAATTAAAATTAAAATTTCAATGTTTATCGTCATCTTTAATGCTAAAGCTAGTAAAATTGCTAATGCTTGGAGAAAATACATAGCTAAAGATATAAAAAATAAAAGAAACATTGGCTAAAGTGATGTAATATCGGTATATAAAATGGTTTTCTTTCAAACTGAGCTACATGCTAAAGCTAGTTTGCTAATAGTCATTAATTAAAATTAAAATTTCAATGTTTATCGTCATCTTTAATGCTAAAGCTAGTAAAATTGCTAATGCTTGGAGAAAATACATAGCTAAAGATATAAAAATAAAAGAAACATTGGCTAAAGTGACTTAATATCGGTATATAAAATGGTTTTCTTTCAAACTGAGCTACATGCTAAAGCTAGTTTGCTAATAGTCCTTAATTAAAATTTAAATTTAAATGTTTAACGTCATCTTGAATGCTAAAGCTAGTAAAGTTGCCAATATTTGAATTAAAAATATAGCTAAAGATATAAAAATAAAAGAAACATTGGCTAAAATGACGTAATATCGGTAAATAAAATGGTTTTATTTCAAACTAAGCTACATGCTAAAGCTAGTTTGCTAAAAGTCATTAATTAAAATTAAAATTTCAATGTTTATCGTCCTCTTTAATGCTAAAGCTAGTAAAATTTCTAATTTTTGAAGAAAATACGTAGCTAAAGATATAAAAATAAAAGAAACATTGGCTAAAGTGACGTAATATCGGTATATCAAATGGTTTTCTTTCAAACCGAGCTGCATGCTAAAGCTAGTTTGCTAATAGTCATTAATTAAAATTAAAATTTCAATGTTTATCGTCATCTTTAATGCTAAAGCTAGTAAAATTGCTAATGCTTGGAGAAAATACATAGCTAAAGATATAAAAAATAAAAGAAACATTGGCTAAAGTGACGTAATATCTGTAAATAAAATGGTTTTCTTTCAAACTGAGCTACATGCTAAAGCTAGTTTGCTAATAGTCATTAATTAAAATAAAAATTTCCATGTTTATCATCATCTTTAATGCTAAAGCTAGTAAAATTGCTAATGCTTGGAGAAAATACATAGCTAAAGATATAAAAATAAAAGAAACATTAGCTAAAGTGACGTAATATCGGTATATAAAATGGTTTTCTTAAAAACTGAGCTACATGATAAAGCTAGTTTGCTAATAGTCCTTAATTAAAATTAAAATTTCAATGTTTATCGTCATCTTGAATGCTAAAGCTAGTAAAATTGCCAATGTTTGGATTAAAAATATAGCTAAAGATATAAAAATAAAAGAAACATTGGCTAAAGTGACGTAATATCGGTAAATAAAATGGTTTTCTTTCAAACTAAGCTACATGCTAAAGCTAGTTTGCTAATAGTCATGAATTAAAATTAAAATTTCAATGTTTATCGTCCTCTTTAATGCTAAAGCTAGTAAAATTGCTAATTTTTGGAGAAAATACATAGCTAAAGATATAAAAATAAAAGAAACATTGGCTAAAGTGACGTAATATCGGTATATAAAATGGTTTTCTTTCAAACCGAGCTGCATGATAAAGCTAGTTTGCTAATAGTCCTTAATTAAAATTAAAATTTCAATGTTTATCGTCATCTTGAATGCTAAAGCTAATAAAATTGCTAATGTTTGTAGAAAATACATAGCTAAAGATATAAAAATAAAAGAAACATTGGCTAAAGTGACGTAATATCGGTATATAAAATGGTTTTCTTTCAAACTGAGCTACATGCTAAAGCTAGTTTGCTAATAGTCATTAATTAAAATTAAAATTTCAATGTTTATCATCCTCTTTAATGCTAAAGCTAGTAAAATTGCTAATGTTTGGATAAAATACATAGCTAAAGATATAAAAATAAAAGAAACATTGGCTAAAGTGACATAATATCGGTAAATAAAATGGTTTTCTTTCAAACTAAGCTACATGCTAAAGCTAGTTTGCTAATAGTCATTAATTAAAATTAAAATTTCAATGTTTATCGTCCTCTTTAATGCTAAAGTTAGTAAGATTGCTAATTTTTGGAGAAAATACATAGCTAAAGATATAAAAATAAAAGAAACATTGGCTAAAGTGACGTAATATCGGTATATAAAATGGTTTTCTTTCAAACTGAGCTACATGCTAAAGCTAGTTTGCTAATAGTCCTTAATTAAAATTAAAATTTCAATGTTTATCGTCATCTTGAATGCTAAAGCTAGTAAAATTGCTAATGTTTGGAGAAAATACATAGCTAAAGATATAAAAATAAAAGAAACATTGGCTAAAGTGACGTAATATCGGTATATAAAATGGTTTTCTTTCAAACTGAGCTACATGCTAAAGCTAGTTTGCTAATAGTCCTTAATTCAAATTAAAATTTCAATGTTTATTGTCATCTTGAATGCAAAAGCTAGTAATAAAAGAAATATTGGCTAAAGTGACGTAATATCGGTAAATAAAATGGTTTTCTTTCAAACTAAGCTACATGCTAAAGCTAGTTTGCTAATAGTCATGAATTAAAATTAAAATTTCAATGTTTATCGTCCTCTTTAATGTTAAAGCTAGTAAAATTGCTAATGCTTGGAGAAAATACATAGCTAAAGATATAAAAATAAAAGAAACATTGGCTAAAGTGACGTAATATCGGTAAATAAAATGGTTTTCTTTCAAACTTAGCTACATGCTAAAGCTAGTTTGCTAATAGTCATTAATTAAAATTAAAATTTCAATGTTTATCGTCATCTTTAATGCTAAAGCTAGTAAAATTGCTAATGCTTGGAGAAAATGCATAGCTAAAGATATAAAAATAAAAGAAACATTGGCTAAAGTGACGTAATATCGGTAAATAAAATGGTTTTCTTTCAAACTGAGCTACATGCTAAAGCTAGTTTGCTAATAGTCCTTAATTAAAATTAATAATTAATTTCTTTTTCTCCTAGTTTTTGTTAGCATGAGGGTTTTTTATTTTATTTTAGCCCAGTCTAACGTGATTATTTAGCATTAGCTTTAGCCTAAAGGTATCTGCAGATTTAAAAAAGGAAAATAGTTAATTGCTAGCTTTTCCAAAGCCTCTAAAATGAGTAAAATAAACATATCAACCTTAGCTTTTAGCTTTCCCAAATCAGATTCTAACAATTCAGCCACACAGTGTCTGATAGACAGCAGCTGTATGTGGCGAGTGGGCAAATGCTGGTGTTTTTCACTTTTTTGAGATTTGCCATTCTTCACTCAAAGCGGGCCATAATGAATGGCTCTCATACGATCAGGCAGATTAGCATGGCAGAATCTTAATTTGTGCATCGGGGCAAATGTTCAGGGCGAAGTAATTGTTTGTACACTAATCATGTACAGCAGCATGTGGGCATTTCCACTTCTGCCTCAGTCATGTTATTAAACATGACTTGATTTGGCCCCGTTAGCCTCAGAAAAGGGCCGCTCATGCTAGCGTGCACACAGGTCTGTTGGGTGCAGCGACTCCTGATGCCCAAGGCCAGTGTGAGCCAAACAAATCATCAGTCACCGCTAAAGCCGTGCTCTACTTGGACTTCACCTGGTGTGAGTGTGGGACTGAGGGGTTTAGAGGAAATTATAGCGGGTTTCATGCTTAAATGCTAAAACCATATGCTAATACAGAAATGCAAATGCTCGTGGAACGCATATTCTATGTACTGTAAAAAGTTTTCACCAGTTTCAACTTAAAAACGTAAGTTCAGCAGTTTTTAAGTTCTGCCTAAACATTTTAAGTTAAAACAACTTAAAAATACAAGTCATTTGAACGTATTACAATAAAATGAGTTAAAATGACTTTTTAATTTTTAAGTTGATTTAACTTGTGAGTTGAAATTACTTTTTTACTTTTAAGTTGATTTAACTTCTATGTACTGTAAAATGTTTTCACCAGTTTCACCTTAAAAACCAAACAAACATTGCAAAAACATGTTAAATCAGTTTTTGCACTACTGTGCTGTAAGAAGTCCTCCAGTACTTAAGGGGGCGATATAAATTCTTTAAAAAGTGCTATTAGTTTAACTGACTTACTGTTGTACTTAACCTAAAAGAGAAACTGACCAACACTGGAAAAAGTCTCCACCAGTTTCAACTTAAAAACTTAACCATAAAAAACCATAAAAACTAGAAAACCATAAAAACCATAAAAACTAGAAACAGAGGGGGAAAAACAGTTGAAACTGGTGGAGACTTTTTCCAGTGTTGGTCAGTTTTCTCTTTTAGGTTAAGTACAACAGTAAGTTAGTTAAACTAATAGCACTTTTTAAAGAATTTATATCGCCCCCTTAAGTACTGGAGGACTTCTTACAGCGCAGTAGTGCAAAAACTGATTTAACATGTTTTTGCAATGTTTGTTTGGTTTATCGGCAATGTATTTTTATTTTTAAGTTTATATAATCATTGTTACAGGTGCTGGTCATATAATTAGAATATCTTCAAAAAGTTGATTTATTTCACTAATTCCATTCAAGAAGTGAAACTTGTATAATGTATACAGTACATTAATTCCACACAGACTGATATATTTCAAGTGTTTATTTCTTTTAATTTTGATGATTATAACTGACAACTAATGAAAACCCCAATTCAGTATCTCAGAAAATTAGAATATTGTGAAAAGGTTCAGTATTGAAGACACCTGGTGCCACACTCTAATCAGCTAACTAACTCAAAACACCTGCAAAGAGGGAGATTCACAAAGAGTGGACCGCAGCTGGAGTCAGTGCTTCAAGAACCACTACACACAGACGTATGCTAGACATGGGTTTCAGCTGTCGCATTCCTTGTGTCAAGCTACTCCTGAACAACAGACAGCATCAGAAGTGTTTCGCCTGGGCTAAAGACAAAAAGCACTGGACTGCTGCTGAGCGGTCCAAAGTTATGTTCTCTGATGAAAGTCAATTTTGCATTTCCTTTGGAAATCAGGGTCCCAGAGTCTGGAGGAAGAGAGGAGAGGCACAGAATCCACATTGCTTGAGGTCCAGTGTAAAGTTTCCACAGTCAGTGATGGTTTGGGGTGCCATGTCATCTGCTGGTGTTGGTCCACTGGGTTTTCTGAGGTCCAAGGTCAACACAGTTGTATACCAGGACGTTTTAGAGCACTTCATGCTTCCTGCTGCTGACCAACTTTATGGAGATGCAGATTTCATTTTACAAAAGGACTTGGCGCCTGCACACAGTGCCAAAGCTACCAGTACCATGGCATCCCTGTTCTTAATTGGCCAGCAAACTCACCTGACCTTAACCCCATAGAAAATCTATGGGGTATTATGAAGAGGAAGCCAGATCCAACAATGTAGAAGAGCTGAAGGCCTATCAGTCTAGGTGGAATGAATGTATACATTATACAAGTTTCACTTCTTGAAAGGAATTAGTGAAATAAATCAACTTTTTGAAGATATTCTAATTATATGACCAGCACCTGTATATCACATAAACGTTACATCTGAAGTAAAATGATGGACATTTTATTGTGTTTAGAAGTTTTTTGTGTTATTGTATTGTTTAGGCTATTTAAATGGGAAACAGTAGCCGGATCCTCATGAATAAGCAGGTTTTCTGAGTTCTGGTGTACCTGTCTCTCACACACAGGTGTCTCTTGCGCTGAGGTTAAAGCAGACAGTTGTACGGTGCTGCATGTTGTGTTCTGGTGCTCAGACTCGCGCGCTGCACAGCTGATGTGACAGCGGCCCTTTCACAGCCCTGATCCAGTGTGGCACTGAAGAGACTAATTACCTCCTGTGACTGGACCTCACAAACAGCCCTGCAGTGTCCGCCGCTGATACCCTCCTCTCCAAAACATGCTGAGAATATACACTGGCAGTAGGGTTGGGTATTGTTTGGGTTTTTTAAGATACCGGTGCCAAATCGCTACTTTTAAAATGGTACCGGTGCCTGAACAGATACTTAAAAAAAAAAACAACAACAAAAAACATTTACCCAAAATAGGATGGATTGCGCTATTTAATTTAATGTCTTGTTTCATTCATACTAGAAGCCAGAGAGCGCCCTCGCTCAGAAACTCCACATATGCATAACAGAAGTAATAGCACTCATGATGCTCCAGGAAATCCCTTATATGGACAAAGACATGGCTATCGCTGTAACTGAGCCTTTTTTTACAGTATAGAACACACATTCTGCCTCATTCACTGAGAAGAAGCCATATCAGATCACAAAAGAAGCATTTGACTGATGTTGTTCAATAAAAATGTAATGTTCTCTTTTGTTGGACAACAGGACCCGTATATTCACAAAACATCTGGTTCGGAGTAGAATTGTCTTCATTGCTATGCACTCCGAAGCCCATGTAAATACCCCATCCGAAGTTTTTTTAACCTTAGTCGAACATTTATGGAGATATTAGAGTTTTTCGAATTGCTTGTTACAGGAGTGAATGGTACATGTGATGTATCTCGTAAATTGCACCACTAAACGTGCAAGTAATCTTACCAAACTTGTACAGTAGTGTAAATAGGTTATGTGCTCACAAAACGCTGCATCAGAACATTTGTAAGTCCACCATGAGTGTTTTAAAAACACGTTTTACCCGAGAACTACTAGTCTCAGAAACTACAAGTCGACGTCACTTCCCTGGTTTGAAAAAAGTACGTAAAAGTCCTCCTACTACATCTGTGTGCATGTCAACTTGTAGGAGGACTTTTACGTGCTTTTTTCAAACCAGGGAAGTGACGTCGACGTGTCGCCATTTGTAGTTTTTGAGACTAGTAGGGATCGGCTAAAACGTGTTTTTAAAACACTCATGGTGGACTTACAAATGTTCCGATGCAGCGTTTTGTGAGTACATAACCTATTTACACTACTGTACAAGTTTGGTAAGATTACTTGCACATTCACTCCTGTAACAAGCAATTCGAAAAACTCGAATATCTCCATAAATGTTTGACTAAGGTAAAAAAAACTTCAGATGGGGTATTTACATGGGCTTCGGAGTGCATAGCAATGAAGTCAATTCTACTCCGAACCATCCCTTTAAGGCTAAAAAGTAAAATTTAGGACGTTTAAGTGCTAAAACTAGGTCCTAAATCTGTGAAACATTAGGAGTAGTGGAGAGGACTCCTAAGTCACTAAGAGCCACAAACTATCCTAAAATGTCAGTTGCCGCCAATCTGTCTCAGAACGTAAACATTTTAGAAACATTTGACGATTATGAGCTTTTGGCGATTATCCCAACTCCAAATTTTCCTTTGATTATATCCTTGTTTTCATTAACCATTTGGGCAAGACGTAACAGCTGTTCTTGCATCCAGTTTGGTTTTCTTTTTACGTTTGCATGTCTTACTATCAACCATGATTATTCTACTCTTTTAATTGACGCTGTTCATGCATATTTACTAATTGTTTACGTGAAGCTTACATGTAAGTGGCTGATATTTAGACTGAACATATACTTGTTTAATTAGTAACACTTAAGGTCATTGCACACTGAATCTGAAATTTTCGTAAAAAAAAAATCTTCTTTTTTCCGTATTCGTCATCCTTTCCTATCAAAATGCTTACTACGGATGCAAAACGCAGCAAAACTAACCTGCTCCAATTTTTTTTTTTTATGACGGACAAAAGTTTCAAAGACAGTGTGTAAATGGGATTGACACAACATGAGGTCGTATTTTTTAACGCGCGAAAATTTCGTATTTTAAAATTTTTATTTGAATGTGGCAACATAATATCGCACTCTACAATATTTCTATGAATCTTTGACAGAGACCCCTCCCCTATCAGCCAATCACTGTGTGCATAGTTATCATCCATAGCAACGAGGTCAACCCTGCCCTTACTCTTAGCTTAAGACTTTGCTTTATTTCTTAGTAAAATTTGTCTCCGCAGCTTTGTGAATAGAGTTTAAGAAAAAAGCTCATAGCTACAAACTTTTACTGCTATTTAGTAAAACTCTTAGAGGTAAGATAAAATGTTTTGTGAACACATTCCAAGTCATTCTGAAAAGATAAGGAAAGAGCAACTGACTGTGGCCACCAGCTACAAAAGCATTTTTTTTTTGGTGGTTGTCTTGATATTGGCTCTCCAGTGAACCTGTTTTTACTATTCATTAGCATCAAAGCAGGTAAAACAAATTCACAATTATGTCTTCCTTACTGGTCAGGGCTGCGTTTCCCAAAAGCATTGCAAGCTTAAGTACATCGTAGACCCATTGAAACCAATGGAGCTATACGATCAACTTTAGCTTACGATGCTTTTGGGAAACGCAGCCCAGGTTAGTATCTCTACACTCTTAAAAATAAAGGTGCTTCAAAAGGTACTTCAAGTGATGCCATAGAAGAACCATTTTTGATTCCACAAAGAGCCATTCAGTCAAAGGTTCTTAAAAGAACAATTTCTTGCTAACCTTTTTAGAATTTGAAGTACCTTATTTGCCACAAAGAACCTTTTGTGAAACAGAAGGGTCTTCAGATGTTAAAGGTTCTTTATGGAACCATTTAGACAAAAAGTTTCTTCTTTGGCATCGTGAAGCACCTTTATTTTTAAGAGTGTAAGTTTAACTAACAATCAAGATGCATGCAATCAAGAAATCTGGGGTATATTTTTTTTTCTTAAAGTTGTCACATTTATGAGTTAAAAGCTGTGTAAATGTTATCTCAAAACTATTGTGTATGCAGATGATGAGAGACTGAACTCAGAAAAAAAGGACAATGGTATAGAATTGTATTATTTACTATAGCACAAAATAAGGCAAGGAAGACAAATAATGAAACAAACAGGTTGGTAAAAAATATTAAATGTGAATACATATTGATGGGAACAACTGTTGTGGAGATCACAACAACAACATTTTTTTGACTGTTTTGTTAACCACAAGTACAGCAAGTACTTTCCAGGCAGAAACAATTAGACAGACCAAACTTAAACTGACCACTGACTCCAGAACACAGAAGGAATATATATATATATATATATATATATATATGTATGTATGTATGTATGTATATATATATATATATATATAATATACTTTTTCACAGGAAATAAGGCACATAGTGAGTATATACATAATTACATGTATACAAAATACATTATATAAAAAACAATAGGGTTTCAGTGCCCTTAAATATGTACATAAATATAGAAACATCTCTTTGGCAAAATGCATTCTAAAGTCGCCATAAAAAATGTACAGATGGCACTGGGTCATATCTTAACTTAAGATTTTTTTTAAAAGGGATATTTCGGCAAATGCAGAATTGTAGATTTATTTTTATTTTATTTTTTATTTTTTTGTAGTTACTAGTTAATCAGTATCAATTATTTTAATGCATTGACATTCTTAAAAAATAATTAGTTTTAGTGAAGATTTGCAGGACTTTGTTTTCTAAATAATATATATATATATATATATATATATATATATATATATATATATATATATATATATATATAT
>NC_133367.1:3856094-3914598 GCF_049309525.1 Garra rufa
TATTCCGTTTTCTCCAAAGTACATACAGCAAAAGCAATATTAAAGTAACTAGAATACCAATAGCTGCATACATATAAAGAACATCTAATGAAGATCCTAGAACAAACCCAGAAACATATACACAATACACAATTAATAATATGGCAGAAAAACCTAAACAATAACAAGACAAATAAACCTTAATACGATAACAGATAAAAGTAAAGGCATTCTCATGTGTTTGGCCCCTAAAATAGTTCAAATGTACATGGAATAAAATTAAGCAGGTTTCAACTTACCACTACCCTCTGTGTCATCCACAGACAGATTCTTCTCGGTTGGCTCAGTCAAACTCTGTCCTGATAACTCTGTGACTATACCGGTTTTCTTAAATGTAGCTTGAACATGTAAGATCTCTTTCAGCCAGTCAATGCACTCATGTTTGTAGTATTGTTTCAGAAAATCAAGCTGTTCTCTGTCATTGTTCCACTTCACCACAGTGGAATCTGCCTGTGGTACAAGCGCAGTGTATCTGCCCTCCTTCAGGTCCAGTGAGATGACATTCACTCCATCATAACGGTACTGATCAATCCCATCTGAGACTTTAGTCTCATCATCCCAAACACATCCATACACCCTTTGATACATATGAACACCTGAATGAGAGAAAGATAATGGCATACTATTCTTTTTTATTGTACAAGATAATCCGGTGTTTATTAATGTAATACAAATAAGGGATAATGTAAAAAATAAAGCCCTTCAGGGTGTGATAAAAGACTCCTCCTGATCTCCTTGTCGGTTTTTATTTGTTTTGTAATAACAAAATAATAACTACTGCAAAATAACACCTCAAAATGTCAAGACTGACCAATCAAAATCAATCATTTCAAAAGACGTAATAAAGCATGCTAACTCACCATGTGACTGGCTGAATTGCTCCATTAGAACAGTCATTTTGTTGACCTGCTGTACTCGTTCTCTGACCTTAATGTATCTTTTCCATGCGTCTCCAGATGCAAACTCCTTCATCCAGTCCTGTTTGGGAATCAGCGTCTCTTTGTCACTATCATAATAATCAATCTGTTTTCCATCCAATGTAGTTAGAGCTGAAATCTTTGGTGTTCCTGCAACTGCCTGGCTTTTTAGTCCAGTGCAAGTAGTCATGAAGGTGTGTGACGCTGAAAAAAAAAATGTAAAAAAACAAAAATACAAACACCATAAAGCTCCTAAATATGGTTAAACACCACATACTGTCATAAACCAAATTACAGTTTGACACCAAAGACAAGTCATTCAGTTTTTTACTTTTGAAGTCACCATTAAAATTAAATGTTTGTTTTATTGGAATTTAATGGAACAACCAGCCTATCCATATCAATTGTTTCATGCTGACTGTTACTTAAAATCAATAATTCTGCACAGAAAACCATGTTTCACAGAATTGTGGCACACAAACGTACCCACACTGCAAAGTCTAGAATTTAATTTACATTAAAATGTGCGTAGATTCAGTCATTAATACTGCTAGTTCTGTTAGCCTGGCTATTAAAAAAAGATTTTTGAGAAATAATTAAATTTCAGATTGAAAACCATTTTTGTCTGTTCAGCACACGGAAGTAGCTAAAGGCCTTGCTGACAGAGAATTAATCTTTTAATTGACTTTCCGAAATGAATCTCACCTGAATGGACCAAAGGTATGTAGAGTAAGAAGTAGAATAAGTTCATTGCAGAATTCATTGCATGAATTTGACACAATTCTTTGCGTGAAGTCGTCGAAGAGAGCTGCTAAAACTTTAGCGTTAGCCACACTTGAATCAACAGGAAAAACAGGTTACTGAGCGCAGCCGCAGAACATGGCTTTGCAGCTCTGGATATACGGTCTTAATAAGGAAGTTGAGGGCGGATCCTTTTACTCCCAGGTTGACGTAACTTGCTCAGTAACCTTTGGTTTTTCCTTTCAATTCAGGTGTGGCAAATGCTAAAGTTTTAGCTGCTCTCTTCGAAGACAACACAAAAGAATTGTGTGTCAAATTCATGGATTTTCATCTGTAATGAACTTCATCATTTTTTGCATCTACATACCTTTAGTTCATTCAGGTGAGATTCATTTCGTAAAGTTGTTTAAACGTGTGCTTGAATGAGTGAAACAAGTAAAACTCTAGCCAAAAACAAACAAACAGCCTCGTCTCAAAAGAACATAAATATTTTCAGTGGGATTAGTGTCTCAAATGAAATTAAAATCGATTTGGATTGTGGTATTTTATAGTCATTTGATTTATGACACTGTATGTGGTGTTTGATCATGTTTGAGAGCTTTGTCGTCTTGTTGTTTGTTTAGAGTTGCACACCTTCATTACTACATACACTGAAATAAATGGACAGACGATTGTGGGAATCCCAGAGATTTCCTCTGTAACTGAATTGGATGGACGACAGATTGATTATTATGACAGTGAGATAAAGAAACTGATTCCCAGACAGAGATGGACAAAGGAGTTTGCATCTGGATACAAATGGAAAGAATACACCAAGATCAGACTACGAGTACAGCAGACCAACAAAATCAGCGTTCGGTTTCTTATGGGCCAATTCAATCACTCGCATGGTGAGTTACAGTTTTAAATGTAAAAGATTATGTTATACAATGAAAAACCATCTTATGGTTCTCACCTTTTTCTTCAGGTGTTCATACGTATCAGAGGATGTATGGATGTGACTGGGATGATGAGACTGGACACTCAAATAGGTTTGATGAGCACGGTTATGATGGGCAGGATTTTATCTCACTAGATGTGGAGAACAGCAGATACAACACAGCTGTACCGCAAGGATTCAACACAATGGCCAGGTGGAACAATGACAAAGCACAGCTTACCTATTTAAGAAGATACTATAGAGATGACTGCGTTGACTGGGTGATATATTTCTTGCTTTCAAAAAAAGTGGATTTAAAGAGAAGAGGTACCTTTGTTCAAGTATCTTCTTTTATTATTATTAAAATGAGTCATTGATGTCTCTTTCATGTCTTATGCTCTGCTTAAAACAAAATTAAAACAAAAACTTAGCACAGTTGAATAAGTTAATCATATGGATAAATGTTGATAAACTTAGCTAAGTATCACATTTTTTTCACATTTGTCTCTTATCTTTTTTTTTTTTTTTTGTAGCTCCCAAAATGTATCTGTTACAGGAGGATTCATCCTCTCTAGTGGTTTGTCATGCCACAGGTTTTTACCCATCAGCAGTGAGTATTACCTGGTTAAGAAATGGAGAGGAGCACTATGAGGATGTGTATCTTGGAAAAGCACTGCCAAATGTGGATGGGACCTTCCAGATAACTGCAATCCTTTATGTTTCTCCACATAACTGGAAGAAGGACCAGTATGTTTGTGTGGTGAAACACAAGGGAAAGACCATCAAGAAGATTCTGACTGACGACGAGATCATTAGTAACAACAGTAAGTTGTTAATAGTGCGCTATAATTTCCTAACTGGCTAATAGGTCATTTGACCTTAATGGAGAGAAAGAAATCTCTTTCAAAGGGTAACAAAATTTTCATGAGGGTGAGTAGATGATGACAGAATGATTATTTTTGGCTGAACTGGCCCTTTAAGATGACACTGGGAAAACTTGTCAAATAGATTTTTGAAATCAAAAGTTCACCTGAAAATGATCGGTCTGTCATCATTTATTCACCCTCATGTTGTTCAAAACCTGTCTACTGCAGAACATAAGAGACAGCATGCAACAAAATATCTAGCGTAATCTTTTTTTATTCAATTGAAGTGATTAGGAAAAGAATTAGAAACACTATGAAATGAGTGCATATGACTTGAGTTCCTAAGTTATATGATAGCTTTCACTGCAGTGCACTAAGGCAACATTGGTCATTTTTTTAGCTTTATTTGAAAATAACAATTTAATTTAGTTAATAATGATAACCCTAGACCTTACTAATTAATACCTTGTTATTAGTTGTGCGATTATTAATTCACCAGTAAGTTGTTTCAGCTTTATATTTCCGTTTCTGTTTATTATTGTATTTTTATGTATTTATTTATAATGTGTTTTTTTATTTTATATTTCAGGACCTAAAAAAACATACTCAATACTTGAGTGTGTAATATACGTACTCATGGCCATCCTCATGGTCCTCGTAGCCCTGGTTATTGGTAGCACATTCCTTGTTTGGAAAGTAAGTATACATTTGTTTCTCATTCAAGTAGTTTAATCAGCTGTAGAATGATGAGAATGTCCCCAGCATTTAAACAAGCACTCAAACACACACATTTTAATGTGTTTGATTTCAATTCTAGTAAGGTGGAATTAAATAGAGCCATTGCTTCAATAATGTAAAAAAAAAAAAATCACTTTTATTTTTTTAAATTACTGCCCATTATGCACAGCCTTATCTTCAACAGCTATCACTTCAGTTAAATGTACATGTGATAAACATTCGGATTCTAGTGTAAACCAACTCAAAATCATCTTCAAATGTCAAGAAATTAATCCAGCTGCATTTACAAGGACTGAAAATAGTCCAGTCTTATTCAAACTAGTCTAAATAAAAAGTATCATCTAACAATGTCATTTGTAATAAATGGGTCAAATCTAAATTTAATTGGATTCAAACTGTTTTCTGAAAAGTTTTTAAGTTTCAAGTTTTTAAGTTTCAAAATCTAATTATAAAAACAGTCTAAACATCTGTCTTCAAGCAACATTACAGAAAAAGATTTGCAAAATTAGCTGTTTTTACAATTCCAGTGTGTAATTGCAAAAAATATTATAACAATTGTACAATTAAATAAAAGAAATCATAAAAAAATTGTGCAATTAAAAATATCTTCATTTAATTAATATTTATGACATTACTTTGCAGAAAAGAAAAGGGTTTCGGCAAGTTTCTCAAAATGATGATGACACGTACAGGTACATCAACAAAGGTCTTTGAAGAGTTTGCTCCAATCATCTGCACTTTCCCCAGTTTCCAGTCCAATCAGGTATCTTCAAGATGTGGAAGAACAGATAATTTCCAGCATGCGTGTGTGACCAAAACATGTTTACTTTTGGATAATATTAATTTTTTCCAAACAAGGTGATCACAATAATACCTAACAAACAAACAGAAAAAGAACACTTTCTAACATTTGTGTGTTGTTGAGTCTATAAAAGCACTTTGGAGACACATCGATGTAAAAGTGCAAATGCAAATCAGCAAATTAAAAGAGCATCCAGATACTGTCTGGATATTAAATTTTGTGTAAATATCAGATGTAATGGACACCTTAAACGCACTACTGTTTGTGATCTTGTCTTTCACCACTCATTTTTGTATTTTAAAAAAGTACACTTTTTGTAAATATACAGTTCAATGAATACTAATAGTGTGAAAGTTGGCTTTTGTGAGTTTTAAATGTTTTTTTTTTTAATAAAAATAAAATAAATTGAAACATTAAATAACACATGCAGTTCTTTTTGCTTCAATAAAACTTGAACATAAAATACAGTAGATTGTAGTAGATTAGTACCTTGTCTAAAGAGGGCTATCAAAATAAAGTGTTAATAGAAATTGTCAAATGTCCTTCTAGGGAAAAAAAGTTACTGAATGAAGCAACTTCAACTTGTTGAACTTGTTGAATCTCACTCAGGTGAGATTCATTTCCTAACATCATTCAAATGTTTAATTCTCCATCAGCTAACCAAGTAAATTAATGTTCAGCTAACATTTATATTTATTATACATTTTGTTTACATTTCAGTTTAATTTTAATGAACAGAATTTAAAAAACAATTTTGAACTGACAGACTTTTTTTTTTTTTTACTTTTTTTTAAAATATAATAAAATAAATATTTTCTCAAATATAAAACCACTGTATATTATATTTTTTCCCTTTTTAGTTTTGTTTCTTTTTTCTTGTTTTATGTTCTATATGAATAACTAATGCTATAAACATTTTAAAGTAAAGTAACCCATAAACTTTCACCCCCTTTAACTTGCTTCAACTTAATCCTATTTGAAGGCCTTGCTGACAGCGAATTCTCAACCACCTGAATCGAAAGTAAAACTGGTTACTGAGCAAACTACGTCACCCCCTAAATGCCCATATTAGGACTGTTTATCCAGAGCGCCAGTCCCTGCGCTCAGTTTTCGGCAAAATAGATTTTGCACCTCTCTTCGATGACTACACATAAAGAATTGCGTCAAATACATGGATTTTCATCTGTAATGAAATTCATCATTTTCTTAATCTACGTACCTTTTGTTTTCTCAGGTGAGATTTGTTCCTGTCAACAATGAATTCTCTGTCAGCAAAGCTTTTAGCTACAGTACTTCCGTGTGTTGAACAGACTTGTCAAAATCACGAGATGTTTTTAATCTGATATGTAGCGTTATTTTCTCTCTCTCTTTCTGTCTTTTTAAATAGCCAAGCTAGCAGGGTTGTGTTTGGTTGAAGTTGCATTGAAATCGTTTCAATATTTTCCAGTGATATGTAGCTATTTGACCCATGGAGAATAGCCACTTAACGCGTTTTCTCTGATTGGATAGCTATCGGATCGTGAAAAGATCATCTGTAACGCTTTCGAGACGCATTTATTTTAAATCCGATTGCCCAAACCATATCAGGAAGTGGTCTGGGCCGCATTCTAGATGAAACTGGATCAAGTGTAAATGCATCTGGTTGTTAAAACCACATACGCAAATATTATTCCTCCCAAAATATTAAAATAATAAACTTGTGAGAGCTTTTTATAGGCTAAATGGACACGTTATAGTCAGATATGGCAGCGCTAACGCAACAAACATGGCCGCAGATGAGTAGGCCAGCATACATTTTCAGGAAACCGACACGCAAGCTGCCACAAATGAAACTGAAAGTAATTTGCAGAAACGCTTAACAGACGATCATGTTCATAAGAAGATATTTCCAGTGCTGATGCCCAATGGTGTATAAATAAAAAGAAAGCTATACTTAAGTAAAAGTACAGATATCTTACCAGTAAACGACTTTGGTATAAGTTGAAGTCACCTTTAGAATATTACTTGAGTAAATGTCTTTAAGTATGTGATATATTTATTCTACAAAAAGTATTTTTAATCTTAAATGTGACAGTAAAAGTACAAGTAAATGCATTTTTTTCACAATTGCGAGTTTATATCACCCAATTCTGAGAAAAAAAAAAGTCAGAATTGCGAGAAACAAACTTGTATTTGTGAGAAAAAAAGTCTGAATTGGGGGATACAAACTCGCAATTGCGAGTTTTATCTCGCAATTCTGACTTTCTTCTGAGATAAAAATTCAGAATTATGAGATCATAAACTTGTGTTTGCTCACAAAAACTTTTGTGACGGATATACAGAGGTGAAAGAAGGAAACTAAAATTCAATTTTGCTATTTATTTATTTTGACAGAAAGGCAGTATTTTTGTGAGAAAATACTTTCTAGATAGAACGCAATATTTTGTGAGATTTTCTTTTCACACAGCTTTGCAAAAATTAAGAAAACGTTTTTTTCTCACAGTTGAGAATTTAAATCTCACAATTCTAAATGAGATCCTGACTTCCGAGTATTTTGTAGTATAACAAATGCTTAGGGGAAATGTATCGGAGTAAAAGTAAACGTAGGCTGAACTCAAAACTCAAGTAAAGTACAGATTCTCCCAAAAAATACTTAAGTACTATAACGAAGTATTTTTACTTTGTTACGTTACACCACCGCTGATGCCGCCTCCTGTTGCGGTCTTTGATCTGGAAATTAGCTGATAATGAATCAAAGGCAGTGCTTATCTGTTGCTTTCTGTTGCCTGAACGCTGTTAAATTAAAATATGGCACGGGAATTGAAGACTGGATTCATATCCGTTATGCAAAGACACATTCATGTGGCCAAGTGTAAATGGAAATGTTTTACCAAATCAGATAAATATCCAATCAGAGAAAACGCATGAAGTGACCAGATGTAAATAACCCCTAATGACTGAATTTATGTGCATCCATGTAACCATGTTTTTTTTTTTTTTTTTTTTTTTGTTGTAGTAAAACCTTGGCTAATTATAGTGTTTTGATAAGATTATGAAAAACATGAATATTTAATAAAAAAAAGATAATATAATAATAAATACAATATTTAATAACATATTATTGAATTTTAATTCAAAAGTGACTTTGTTTGTTGAAAATTTTTTAGCGACGCACACCTTCATGACTACATACGTTGGAATAAATGGACAGAGTTCAGGAATCCCAGAGTTTTCTGCTGTAACTACACTGGATGGACAACAGATTGATTATTATGACAGTGAGATAAAGAAGCTGATTCCCAGACAGGACTGGATGAAGGAGTTTGCATCTGGAGACACATGGAAAGAAGACACTGAGATCAGAGAAGTTGTTCAGCAGATCTACAAATACAATATCCTTCGTCTAATAGAGCGATTTAATCAGACACGTGGTGAGTTCAAATGCTTTATACTATATTTGTAAATGTGAAAGATTACAATAAAAAGAGCAGATCTTATAGTTCCTCCTTTTCTTTCAGATGTTTATACATATCAGAGGATATATGGATGTGAATGGGATGATCAGACTGAAGACTCACATGGGTTTGATCAGTACGGTTACGATGGAGAGGATTTAATCTCACTGGACCTGAAGGAGCTTGTGTACATCACAGCTGTACCACAGGGATTGATAACAACGACCAAGTGGAACAATGATAGAGCACAGCTAGTCCATCTAAAAGAATACTATAGACACGAGTGTGTTTTCTGGCTGAAAGAGTTCTTGAAGTTAAGGGAAGGGAATTTAAAGAAAATAGGTACTTTGATTTTTGAGAAATAAGATTTATTCATCGAGTAGATCATTTTATTTTTTATTATTAACGGATTGGTTCACTTTCAGAACAAAATATTTACAGACATAATTTACTCACCCCCTTGACATCCGAGATGTTCATGTCTGTCTTTCTTCAGTTGTAAAGAAATTATGTTTTTTGAGTTAAACATTTCAGGATTTCTCTCCATATAGTGGACTTCTATGGTGCCCCAGAGTTTGAACTTCCAAAATGCAGTTTAAATACAGCATTGAAGGGCTCTAAACGATCCCAGCCGAGGAAGAGGGGTCTTATTTTGTTAAATAATCTCTCTTTTTTTAAAATTAATATTTATACAATTTTTAACCTCAAATGCTCGTCTTGTCTAGATGTTACATGTGACCTCTGTGCGCTCAGGTTCAAGAAGGACTCCCATCTCATTTTCTCCAACATCAAAATCATTCTACATCACTGTTTTACCTTTTTTGTAAAGGGTGTTTGATCGTCTTTGCACTTTCACTTTGTAAACCCTTGGTTCGGTACTAGGGTGATTTTGGAAGTGGGAGGAGGAAATGAGAGTCAGAGCGTTTTTTCGACATACCCTAACTTCTTGAACCAGTGTGTGCATGTGCATTGGAGAGCTAAACAAGATGAGCATTCATTGTTAAAAAGTATATAAATAATAATAATAATAAAATAAAATAAAATAAAAAACTGAATAACTAGATAAGACCATTATTTCTTGGCTGGGATCATTTAAAGCCCCATGAAGCTGCAGTTTAACTAAAAAAAAAACTATTTCTTTACGACTAAAGAAACAAAGATATACATCTTGAATGACAAGAGGCTAAGTAAATTATATGCAAATTTTTGTTCCGGAAGTGAACTAATCCTTTTTCCCTAATCTCTTTTTTTTTCCCTCATGCATTGCTTCATTAAAAAAAAAAAAAAAAAAGTTTAATAGGTTAATCATGGATCTGAAGTACTCAATATTTCCTCACAAATATCTCAATCTTCTTTGTTTTAGCTCCTCAAGTGTCTCTGTTACAGAAAGATTCCTCCTCTCCAGTGGTGTGTCATGCCACAGGGTTTTACCCACCAGCAGTGACTATTACTTGGTTAAGAAATGGTGAAGAGCACTATGAGGATGTGGATCTTGGAGAGACACTACCAAATGAGGATGGGACCTTCCAGAAAACATCTACTCTCAATGTCCATCCAGATGACTGGAAGAAGAATAAGTATGCTATTGTGGTGGAGCATATTGAAAGAACCTTCAACACAATCCTGCCTGGCGATGAGATCGGGACCAACAGTAAGTTGTTAATAGTAGGGCATGGTTGTTTTTATTTTATTTTCATTTTCATTTTTTTTAATATTTTTTTTAAATAATGCTTGCTATAAAGTTTATCATATCCTTACCGCCTTTGGCTAATTTGATCTTAATGGAGGGATAGAATATTTATCCAAATTCAATTACAAAATATTCATTATGTGTTTCAAAGGTAAATGGAAGTCTTATAGGTTTGTAATGACATAAGTGACTAAGTAAATGATGACAGAAGGTTCAATTTCAGTGGAACCAACCCTTTAAGATCACGCTGGGCAAACTTGTCAAAGAGAAATAGATTTTTGAAATCAAAATGAAATATTAACAATGGATAATTCACATGAAAATGATCAGCCTGTCATCATTTACTCACCTTCACCCTTCTCGTGCCATTTACTGTTCCCGCCAGTAACTATTTTTTTTATTGTTATTGTATGTTAATTTATTAACATTTTTTTGAATACAACATGTTTTTTCAATATATATTTATATTTAAGGAACAACAGAAGTATACTCCCCAATACTTGTGTGTGTGATAGGAGTACTCATAGCCCTGGTTTTTGCTGCTGCATTTATTGTTATGAAAGTAAGTATGTGTTTACATGTCTTTTATTTCTCATTCAAGTGATTTCATCAGCTGTAGGATGATAGAAATGTCCTCAGAATTACACAAACATTCAATCGTTTGGATTTACACACATTGTAATGTGTTTGATAGTAATTCCAGTAAGGTGGAATTAAATTGAGCCAATGCTTCACTAATTAAGAACAATCACAATTTTTTTATTACTATACATTATGCACAGCCTCATCTATAGACATCACTTGATTTTAAATTTACATGTGCCAATGTAAACTGACTCCAAAAGATTTTTAATTGTCAAGAAATCAATCTAGTTTTCAGTGATTAAATAATTTGACTATTGTAATCCATGTAAATGCAGAGTAGTCTAAATAAAAGACTCTCATCTAACAGTTTTATTTTGCATAAATGGGCAAAATCTGATTTTATTTGGATTCAGTTTTCTGTAACTATAAAAAAAGATGCTTTTCAAAAATGCTGATTTAATATTTGATTCTTGTTTTATTATATGCACGCATGTATAATTGAGCAATTAAAAAAATGTTGAGTTTAAGATTCATCAGTCAAAACCAAATGTTTGTCTTCAAGCAACACTAGAGAAAAAGACTTACAGAATTAGCTGTTTTTATCTGTGCAATTCTAGTGTGTAATTGCACAAATATGGGAATTAGAATTGGTCATGTGCTGTTTCAGTGGTCATAAAAATTATCTATCCTCATTTAATACATTTTTTGACATTACTTTGCAGAAAAAAAGACAGTTTCGGACAGTTTCAAGAACTGATGATGATGGACCCAACAGCACTGGCTTGTGAATGCAAAATGTTTATTAACAAAAAGGAAACTTAGGCAGTCTGCCGTTCTCCAGCCGTAGTTGGCGGCCACAGCCTGGATAGGAACTCAGGTGAAAACACACATCAGCTTAACTCTTGGATGCTGCAAACAGCCATTCACGCAGTGGGCAGGTGTTCAACCAGCAGGCTCTATATCGCTCTCAGTGACAGGATCGATATGCACGGGCAACAGGATGACAGGGCAGAGAACAGGTATGAAGCACAGGACACGACTAGACTAGACTGGAACGGACTTAGTAAAGATGTCTGAAGAGTCATTGAGCAGTAACCAACAATAATCTGGCAAAGAAGCAGAGCCATACATCAACCATGGTCTTTGAAGAGTTCCTCCAGTGATCTGGACTTTCCTTCAGGCTCATGTTTAATGTTGGATAATATTCATGATTATAGACGTCATGGACTTGTTTTCCCAAACGAGATGACCACATGACCAAACAAACAAAACATTCTAACATTTGTTCGCCGTTGATTCTACAGAAAATGCACTGGGGATGCATCAGTGTATTTTTATGTACACTTTAGATTTTGTCTGGGTTGTTCAGCAGGAGGCTCTAAAAGTAAATACAGAACAGAGAACATTCGTTTGAAAAGAGAAACAAGTGCATGCACTTGTATCAGTATTACTTAACCTTTCTAATGCATTCTAATGCATTTCCACAATGCAGAAAACGTGGACAGGAACGCGGAATCCAGTCATAAAAACGGAGTTTACTGTATAACATGGAATGTCCTGGAATTTGCCAAATTATGGACGAATAAATCAGAATCAAAATCAAAATGCAAAATGTTTCATTTAGCTACTACACAATTTCTGAAGTGTGCAGTGTTTTCAACCTCACAGGCCTCAATATACAAGTACATGAACACATTAACATATCTCTAGAACTGCTCTGAGAGTCACTTTACCATTTCTTGTGAGAAAAAACTACCATCATATCATATACAAATAGAAACTTAAAGGTCTTCACAGTAATCCATCAAACTATTTATTTATTTAAGTGATATCTCTTCAGTTGAAAACTATTTTAATGATAAAGCTGCAGACTTGTGGGTTAGCACTGACAAGTTTCTATGCATTTGTTGCTTGTGTGTTTCCATTTTGTGTGGATATCGATGTGAAGGTGCCAATGCAAACCAGCTAAAGAATATACAGATGTGGTCTGTATATGACACTCTTAATAATGTGTGCTTCTGATGTATGTGATTAGAATTATTACTGTTTGTGAACTTGTCTTTTACCTCTTGCAATTGAATAAAAAGTAATATATTTTCAAGATATGTTTACTGATTATTCGTTTTTTTAAGAGTTAGCATTATGAGTTTTTATTGTTAAAAAAAAAACATTAAAATAGAACACTACCTTAAAATTGTATCTGATGTATATGAGAGGAAATTATTTTTTCAATAAAATGTATTTTTTAAATAAAAGAATGGCTTTTTTTTAATTAAAAATAAACTAAATTTTGATGATCAACCAGTGCCACAACACACAGATACAGCATAGTTTCACTTTCAGCCTTTATTCAGCCTTTTTGTTATGCTAGCATGTGTGGGAATGTTTAAACCATGCGTGTTACAACTAGCTCCGTGTTTGTTTGTGGTCCTTGCACACCATAATTAAATTTGATAAATTTTTATAAAGTCTCTCACCTCAGAAAAACGAACTCTTCTGTCAGATGCAGTTGAAATAAACAGTGTCTGAGAAAAACGCTGTACTGGATCAGTATCTGTCAGATGTTGTCGGGCTATATATCAGTGTCATTATGCTAACGCTCATTTTCTAACTTGTTGCCAAATGAAAAAAAAAAAAAAAAAAAAGACCTCTCCTGTCAGACGTTATACTATTCGCGCGCTCTTCAATTCAAAATGTGGAGGCGCGCGCTGTATGGCACGTCATAGATAAAGAGCAGACCATATAAAACGAACATTTTATTTGAACAATTTTGTTTTCTCACGGGAAATGTATATTTTGTCACTGATGATAATGCATTTTAAATGAGCAAATTGTAGTTATTTTACTTTGATTACTTCACTCAATTTCTGCAGTTTATTTTTGTACCTGAATATTTATGTTAGATCTACCTGCTAGTATATTGTCTAAAGTTTTAACAGAAATGATCAAATGTCTGGGGAAAAAATAGGTTCCTGAATGAAGCAACGTAAACATGCGTAACACTGTTTATCTGGAGCGACAGCTTTCCTCAGTGACCACTCTTCCTGTCGACCTGCTAAAGACTACAGTGTGTTTTCAGTGCTCTTTGAAGACTATGCTTATTTGAGAGTCAAATGCATCATTTTTCATCCATAATGAAGTTCATCATTTTCTTCATCTACGTAACTTTTGTTGACTCAGGTGAGATTTATTTCATAACTTCACTTAAAGCTTGAATTCTCCATTAGCTAACCAAGTAAATTCCTTTTTAAGTAATATATTATATTTATTGTTAAGTTTTCAGTTTCATTTCAATTAACAGTTGTTTTTAATAGTTATTGATAATTTCGCTGGTTGAACTGACAGATATTTTAAATATTAAAATTTTTAATCAAAGTTTCTCAAATATTAAACAATTTATTATCTTTTTTTTTTTACCTATTTAGTTTGCTATTTTTGTATCCATTTTTGTTTACTGTTAATTTAGTTCTATATGAATAACTAAAGTTATCAACATTTTAATGTAAATTAACCGATTAACTTACCCCGCTAATCAGCCCCCTTTTAACCTTAGATCCGCTGATTCATAAATGCTTTGAAATAAAGACCTAAGGCTGGTCTTTTTAACAAAGACACATTGCAGATTATAAGCACATCAAAAAATTATAGTGTGAAAAATTTCTCGAAGTTTAAGTTTACTGTAAAGCAAATGTACTGAACCAAGAATGTGTATTTTATACAAAACATGACTTACAAAACAATTTGGACCATAAAGTTGCTATAAAACCAAAGCCGTATGTCTAACCAAATTATGCTCCAAATTTGAAGTTGATATCACAAAAATTGTTTTATAGTACAGTAGGGCTGTCCTCGACTATGAATTTTCATAGTCGAATCAGAATTTTCGAATCTTTCTATAGTCGACCGATAGTCGAATCATCTAGGCCTATGTGTGTGTGTGAATGGGTTGGGAGGGGCACGACACTATAGTCAGCAGGAGGGTAAAACTATTTTTATTTTATTTTATAAGCGACCAAAACTGCCTGCCAACTGACAGACAAACTTATTTAGGTTTAAATAAAAACACAGAACGCGTCTTTTAGTTCTAAAAACGCGAGGCGCACAGCACTGCCTTTTTTGGTGACTTTTAATGAAATAACAGTGTGCTGCGGTTTTTTTATGTTGCTAAGCAACGACCAAAACAGCTGTCCTGTCAGTCAATTCAAAGGATTATAGCGCGAGAGCTCTAAAATCTTAGTTTTTTGCTGTTAAGTAAACTGTCATATTAGCAGTAACCCTAAATAATACAGCTCCGGGTTACCCACGATAGACACCAAAGGTTTCTCCTCCATTTCTTGGAGTCTCTGGACTTTTTAAGCAACGGTAAACTTTCGCCATCACAACAGAAGGCCCGCCTCTCCATTCATTCGATTGGACAATGGAAAAGAACGCGAATGTGTGACGGTACTGAAAAGATGGAGGAAGCAATTGCAGGTGAAACAGGATTTATTAGAATGAAACAGAAGTGAAACACAGTCAATGATGGTGGTGTAGTTCTCCCGGCTGGGTGAGGCAGGGGCAGATGGCAGACAGTGAAGTGGCGTGAGTCCCGTGGTGGATAATCCCTGGTGAAACAACGAAGACACGACGAAATCCAACAAGGCAGAGCTCCACTCAGACGACCAGCAAACACGAAGACAAACCCAACACTGTGACATCCAGATGAACTATCGGACGAGGGAGAGAGAGAGAGATGAGTATATATGGGCTGAAGGTAATGGGAAACACCTGTGCCGGACTGATTAGCAGCTCAGCTGAGCGAGCACACACAATCACATGACAAACCAACAGATCACGAGACGAGAGAACACGGCAGATCCATGAACCGTGACAGTACCCCCTCCCCTAGGAACGTCCCACGACGTTCCCAGAACCCCTTACCTGTTGATTGTAATCATCAATAAGGGAGTGATCCAGGATGTCCCTGGCAGGCACCCAACTTCTCTCCTCCGGACCGTAACCTTCCCAGTCCACCAAGTACTGGTATCCGCGTCCCCTCCGCCTAGAGTCCAGAATACGATTAACCGAATAGGTGGTTTCCCCGTCTACGAGTCGCGGCGGTGGGGGAACCGGGGTAGGCGGATTAATACGTGCAAAAATCACGGGTTTAATTTTGGAAACATGAAAGACGGGATGAATCCTCCTGTATACTGGAGGGAGTTTGAGGCGGACTGCCACCGGACTAATGATCTTGGTGACAGGAAATGGGCCAATGAATTTAGGAGCAAGCTTATTCGAGACGGACCGGAGTGGAATGTTTTTAGTAGAAAGCCACACTTTAGAACCGACGACGTATACGGGAGGCCTCGACCGGTGGCGATCGGCTTTGGCCTTGGTGCGCGCTCCCACCTGGAGTAGAGTCTCACGGGCTCTAGTCCAAGTGCGATGACACCTCTGGACAAAGGCGTGGGCAGAGGGGACCGCGACTTCGGATTCCAGACTAGGAAAAATTGGTGGCTGGTACCCTAAACTACATTCAAATGGTGATAGGCCCGTGGATGATACTGGCAATGAATTGTGGGCATACTCCACCATTGAGAGTTGTTGGCTCCAGGAGGAAGGATTTCTGTTGACCATACATCGCAACATTCTTTCCAGATCCTGATTGGCTCTCTCAGTTTGACCGTTGGTCTGAGGGTGGAATCCTGAAGAGAGACTAACAGTTGCCCCCAACAATTTACAGAATTCTTGCCAAAATTTGGACACAAATTGGGGTCCCCTGTCGGAGACCACGTCCGTCGGGAGGCCATGTAACCGAAAGACGTGGTCAACTACAGTCACCGCTGTCTCCTTGGCTGAGGGTAATTTGGGCAAGGGAATGAAATGGGCCGCCTTCGAGAATCGGTCCACCACGGTCAAAACTACCGTGTTGCCCTGGGAGGGCGGGAGGGCGGTGACAAAATCTAAAGCGATATGGGACCAGGGTCTCGAAGGGACCGGCAGCGGTTGAAGGAGCCCATCAGGGGGTCTGTTAGATGACTTACCAATGGCACAAACTGAGCAAGCCAAGACAAAACTGCGAACATCACGAGCCATGAGAGGCCACCAAAATCGTTGCTTGACCATATGTAAGGTTCGATTAACCCCTGGGTGACAAACCACATTGGAACAATGACCCCACTGAATAACCTCGGACCGTAATTCCTCTGGCACAAATAAACGGTTCGGTGGGCACGCGACCGGGGGCGTTACCCCTTCTAAGGCTGATTTAACCTTCGTTTCGACCTCCCAAGTGAGAGTTGAGACGATAAGCGTCTCAGGAAAAATACTCTCGGGAGTAGACGGGCGATCGGAGTGGTCAAAAATTCGCGATAAAGAATCGGGTTTGACATTTTTTGAACCCGGGCGGTACGAAAGAGTAAAGTTAAAACGTCCGAAAAACAATGCCCACCGAGCCTGCCTAGAGTTCAATCTTTTAGCCGTTCTGATATACTCGAGGTTTTTATGATCGGTCCATACTATGAAAGGTACCCCCGACCCCTCTAACCAATGACGCCATTCTTCCAATGCCAATTTGACCGCCAACAACTCTCGATTACCAATATCATAATTTGACTCAGCAGGTGACAGACGATGGGAGTAAAACGCGCAGGGATGCATCTTGTCGTCCGTGGCCGAACGCTGGGACAGGACTGCACCTACCCCCACCTCTGACGCATCGACCTCCACCACGAACTGACGAGATGGATCAGGGGTTACAAGAATAGGAGCCGAAACGAAGCGGCTCTTCAGTTTGGCAAATGCAGCTTCCGCTGCATCTGACCACCTGAACGTAGTTCTGGGGGAGGTCAAGGCGGTCAGAGGCGAGGCTAGCTGGCTGAAGTTGCGAACAAAACGCCGGTAGAAATTGGCAAAGCCCAGAAACCTCTGCAGGGCCTTGCGGGAATCTGGGGTTGGCCAATCCACCACAGCTTTAACTTTCTCTGGATCCACACGAACTCCCTCGGGCGACAAGATGTACCCTAGAAAAGGAACAGACTGTGCATGAAAAACGCATTTCTCCTCCTTGACAAAAAGCCCATTCTCTAGCAGCCTCTGAAGCACTCGCCTAACGTGCTGCACATGTTCCTGGAGAGATGAAGAAAAAATCAATATGTCGTCCAGGTAGACATATATGAACTGGTCGACCATGTCTCGCAGCACGTCATTGACGAGTGCCTGAAAGACCCCTGGGGAGTTGGACAAGCCGAAGGGCATGACCAAGTATTCAAAGTGCCCCCTGGGGGTATTAAAAGCGGTCTTCCATTCATCTCCCCTCCTGATGCGAACCAAATGATATGCGTTTCTTAAGTCCAATTTAGTGAAGACTGACGCTCCCTGCAACCTCTCGAAAGCTGAAGATATCAACGGTAAAGGATAGGTATTCTTTACCGTGATATTATTCAGCCCTCGGTAATCAATGCAAGGTCGCAGAGATCCGTCTTTCTTCCCCACAAAAAAGAACCCCGCCCCCGCTGGAGAAGAGGAGGGTCGAATGAACCCGGCTGCTAGAGAATCAGAAATGTATTTCTCCATAGCCTCTCGCTCAGGAATGGAAAGCGAATATAATTTGCCCTTAGGCGGAGACGTACCTGGCAGTAACTCTATTGCACAGTCATAGGGACGGTGAGGAGGAAGAGAAGCAGCCCGAGACTTACTGAACACTTCCTTCAGGTCGAGGTACTCTACGGGCACGTTACACAGATCCACCGCCTTCTCCTGCAACATAGGGGTAGACACAGAGGGACAGGCAGACACAAGACATGACTCATGACATTTAGTGCTCCACTCAGACACAGACTTGAGCCGCCAATCAATCCGGGGGTTATGCTTGACTAGCCAGGGGTGGCCCAGAACGACAGGTGCATGGGGAGAGTCCAATATGAGAAATGAAATACTCTCACTGTGGTTTCCAGACACAGTGAGAGTGATGGGTTCTGTAGAGTGAGTAATCCTGGGTAAAGTCTGTCCATTGAGTGCGGAAACGGCGATGGTGTTAGTGAGGAGGGAGAGAGGAACATGATTATCAAGAGCAAAACTGTAGTCCATAAAATTACCTTCAGCCCCGGAGTCCAGAAGTGCAGTGACGTGATGATCAAAAGTCTGCCATCTTAACCTTCCCGGGAGGAGCATGGAGGTCGAGGTGGATGAGGTCTTCTCAGCGGAGATCCCACCCGACAGTAGCCTCAGATTTACTGCCGGGCTGGCCCTTTTACCGGACAAGAGAAAGCGAAATGTCCCCCAGCTCCACAATAAAGGCAGAGACCTTGGGATCTCCGCCTCTCCTTCTCCTCCCGAGAGAGCCGAGCTCGACCCACCTGCATGGGCTCGTGTTCGTCGTAGGGGCTGACCGCGTCGCGGCCGCTGGCTCGTGATGGTGTTCCCTCCCCAGGGGGAAGCCGAGCGGATAATCCACGCCGCTCGGCTCGGGAGAGACGAGAGTCTACCCGCAAGGCAAGATCGATCAATCCGTTGAGGTTGGCGGGTAGATCCAGGGCGTAGATCTCCTTTTGGACGCGGTCAGCCAGCCCATGCAGGAACCTATCCCACTGCGCCTCCTCGTTCCACTGGCACTCTGCCGCCAGGGTGCGAAATTCAATCGAGTAGTCGGAGACAGACCTCTCCCCCTGTCTGAGGTCCATCAAAGTCCGCGCGGCCTCCCTTCCTGAGACCGCGCGGTCGAACACCCTCTTCATCTCGGCGGAGAGTGCAGAAAACGAGGCACAGCAGGGATCTTGATTTTCCCACACCGCCGTACCCCAAAGTGCCGCCCTCCCCGTCAACAGGGTGAGCACGAATGCTACCTTGCTTTCCTCACTAAGAAAAGTTCGCGGTTGTAATGCGAAATGCATAGAGCATTTAGTGAGGAAAGCACGGCAGAAATTCGGCTCACCGTTGTAGACCTCAGGCGGGGGAAGGCGGGGCTCGAATGGCAGAGCCGCAGCAGATGGTCCGGTCGATGCGAGAGGGGCGGGCGGCGTGGGTGGCGTGACTGGCGCAGCGGGAAGTTGCAGCTGTTGCATGCGCTGGGTTAGCTCGGACACCTGCCCCACAAGAGCACGAATGGCGGATCCAACACCGCTTGTGCTCTGCTCCTGTTTCTCCAGCCGGGAGAGACAATCCTGCACGTAATCCTCGAGAGTTGGCTGTGGCGTGCCTGCTGCTTCCATCGTTGGTCCGATAGTTCTGTGACGGTACTGAAAAGATGGAGGAAGCAATTGCAGGTGAAACAGGATTTATTAGAATGAAACAGAAGTGAAACACAGTCAATGATGGTGGTGTAGTTCTCCCGGCTGGGTGAGGCAGGGGCAGATGGCAGACAGTGAAGTGGCGTGAGTCCCGTGGTGGATAATCCCTGGTGAAACAACGAAGACACGACGAAATCCAACAAGGCAGAGCTCCACTCAGACGACCAGCAAACACGAAGACAAACCCAACACTGTGACATCCAGATGAACTATCGGACGAGGGAGAGAGAGAGAGATGAGTATATATGGGCTGAAGGTAATGGGAAACACCTGTGCCGGACTGATTAGCAGCTCAGCTGAGCGAGCACACACAATCACATGACAAACCAACAGATCACGAGACGAGAGAACACGGCAGATCCATGAACCGTGACAGAATGACGTTGGGCGTTTTTTCCGCTCAGAGTTGATTTTTTTTTCAATTTCAGGCGCTCAGAGCGCTCCTGCAAAACGCGAGGCGCCGGGGACGCATAAACAGCGCGCAGAACGCTCACTGCCAACAGAAAACCATTCAAAAGAGGCGCCTCCAACTGCAAAAACGCGTTCGGTGTGATCGCCGCCATCCCTGCCGTCAAGATGGTCCTCATCTCGTCATGCATCAGGGAAAGTGAAAATTAAATTAGTCACAGGGGTGGTTGGATTTATTCACAAACACGTTAAACATATTTATTGAACGCTTCTTTCTTTTCACTTTTGTTTTTACTGCATTATCATAATCAAAGGCTGTATATAACTTAATATAACCGTACAAAACCAGTAGTTCTGTGTGCAATTAGACATTGAGCACCCCCATATTGCCAAAATGGTATGATGCTCGTTTCACCCGCGAAGATTCGACTGTGAGATCGGTGGTCGAATCAGGCTCCGCATATCGATGCATCGAATCTTCGACTATTCGGGGACAGCCCTATAGTACAGTTTTAATTGTAATGCAGTATTTTCACAGGATGCATTTTGAGTTTAACACTTTCTATTGATGCCAAATGTATGAGGAAAGTGCAAAAGTACTGTCTGAGAGATTTGTCTTTTTGTTTGTTCAGAGTTGCACACCTTCTCCACACTTTACACTGAATTAAATGGACAGATGATTGCAGAAATCGCAGAGATTTCTTCTGTAGCTGTATTGGATGGACAACAGATTGATTATTATGACAGTGAGATAAAGAAGCTTATTCCCAGACAGGACTGGATGAAGGAGTTTGCATCTGGAGACAGATTTAAAGAATACATTAAGATCAGAGATGAAATACAGCAAACCAACAAAATCAACATTCGTGTTGTAATGGAACAATTCAATCAGTCACATGGTGAGTTCAAATACTTTACACTAATTTATACTACCCTATACTTTAAACAGATACATTTCTAATTGTCAAAAATGACCTTATACATTAATATTAAAAGTAAGCCATCCCTCTTGTTGTCAGGTGTTCATACGTATCAGAGGATGTTTGGATGTGATTGGGATGATGAGACTGGATACACAAACGGGTTTGATGAACATGGTTATGATGGAGAGGATTTCATCTCACTAGACATGAAGGAGTTCAGATACTTATCACCTGTTCTTCAGGGAATAATCACAATGATGAAGTGGAACAATGATAGAAAACAACTTGCTTTACTCAAACGATACTACACATATGAGTGCATTGACTGGTTAAAATATTTCTTGACATTAAGGAAAGTGGATTTAGAGAGAAGAGGTAGCTTGTCTTCGTGAACTTCACTTTGTTCAACAAGTAGATGCTTTTTTATTGTTGATTTAATTTATGATTGACTTTCTTTTCTCTTGGATTGCTTCATTAAAACAAAATGTATATGCATTTATGTTTACATTGATAGTAGTAAACATTTTCCTCACATTTCTTTTTAGCTCCAGAAGTGTCTCTGTTAAAGAAAGATCCCTCCTCTCCAGTGTCGTGTCATGCCACGGGTTTTTACCCATCAGGAGTCACTATGATCTGGTTAAGAAATGGACAGGATCATGATGAGGATGTGGATCTTGGAGAGACGCTGCCAAATGAGGATGGGACCTTCCAGAAGACATCTACCGTTTATTTTACTCCAGGAGAGTTGGTGAAGAACCAGTATGTTTGTGTGGTGGAGCACGAGGGAAAAACCATCCAGAAGAGTCTGACTAAGGACAAGATCAAGAGTAACTACGGTAAGTTGTAAGTAGTGCGGTATAGTGTAAAAGTTGTGTACTGTATTGATTATTATTTATTTCATCAGTCACTTGTTTCAGTCCCGTATTGCTGTTTCCGTAAATTATTATTATTATTTGTAAATAATTATTATTTTCTTTATATTTTTGAAGGACATCCAAAAACAAAACTCACAATATTTTTCTCTGCGTTGGGAGTTTCTGTGCTCCTGTGCATTTGTCTTTCACTCCGCAATATGTAGTAGGTATGGTTTACCTGTATTTTTCTAGATCTTCGAAGTCAAATGTTTGTCTTTAAGCAATGTTTTAGAGAATGAGATTGATTGGAGAATTTTCAGTTTTTTTACAATTCCAAAAATTCTGGATTTGTAATGTTCACATGCTGTTTCGATGCTAATACAAATAGTATAATTAAAAGTGTCCTTAAATAAGGTTTTTGACATTACTTTGCAGAGCTGAAGTTTGAGCTGGCAGTTTGTCGTAAAGAAAAGCAGACTTAAATCTTTGAAGTTTCCTCTCTACTCATCTGTACCGACCCCAGATTTCAGTCCAAAAAACAATCTTCAGGACCAAAACATATTTCAGTGTTGAATAATATCCAAAAAGGATGTCATAAACCTGCATCATTGGCAGTTTTTGCTCACTTGGTGCCTTAATTTTTTTTTAAAAATAACTTTCTGCTGTAAAGGGCGCCTTAAATGTGTTAATGGGTGTAATTGTGTCTTTCCATTTGTGAATATTTCAAAAGAAAATGATCTGTAAACAGTGCTGGCTACATTACTTATTATTGAAGTGTACTCTGTTACCGATTACAAATTAAATGTTGAAAATCGTAGTCTGTAATGTAATCGAGATTACATTATAGGGAATGTATTCTGATTACTTTTGGATTACTCTCAGATTACTTTTGACGTTATTTACAAATAAAAACCAAAATAAGAGGGATCACACAAAATGCATGTTATTGTTTTAGTACTGACCTGAATAAGATATTTCACATAAAATATGTTTCCATTAACCGTTCAAAAGTTTACATCCCCTTGATTCTTAATACTGCATTCTTACCTGAATGATCCAGTTGTGTTTTTTTGTTTAGTGATAGTTGTTCATGGGTCTCTTGTTTGTCCTGAACAGTTGAACTGCCTGCTGTTCTTCAGAAAACATCCTTCAGGTCTCATAAATTTGGTTTTCCCACATTTTTGCGTATTTGAACCCTTTTCCATTTTTTCACACCGAGGACAACTGAGGGACTCATATGCAACTATTACAAAAGGTTAAAACGCTCGCGGACGCTCCAGAAGGAAAAACTATGCACTAAAAGCCGGGGGTGAAAACTTTTGAACAGAATAGAGATGAGTACGTTTTTCCTATTCTGCCTAAATATCAATTTATTTTATTTAGTACTGCCCAGAAGCTACAGAAGGTAGTTACACGTTTCCCAGAAGGCAAAATAAGTTAAATTTACCATGCTCTTCAAATTCAAAACGTTTTCACCCCCTACAAAGGCTCTTAATACTTCTTATTATGCTCCTTTACAAAGTCTTTATTTTGTTTTGGGGGTATACTTGAACATGCTGTCATACTTAGTAGTTCGAAAAACGCATTATTTTTCACATAATTTACTTTATTACAATAGCTTTCTCCCCAGGCTGGCACAAATGGTTCGATTAGTTCCGGGTTCCGCCTTCCGAAAAACCAAATGTATAGTGATTGGTCAGCAGTCCCACTACATTGCAATTGGCAAACAGTGTAGACCGCGTTCCGCCCTGCTGCGCCCCTTCCCAAAGCAGCAAACTAGATTAAAGTGATTCTTACGTTTTAAATATGGATATTTTAGTTTTTACAAAAACACATCTGATCGCTAAAGGAGGCTTTTTCCGACCGCCCCGGAGCCATGCGAGGCACTTTTTTTTTTATTATGGATCAACGTATTTTCAGTCTATGCTGTTCTATGAGTGCCAGAATTGATTTAATATAACTCCGATTGCATCCGTCTGAAAGAAGGAAGTCATATACACCTAGGATGCATGAAGGGTGAGTAAATAATACGCTATTGGTCCTATCGCCAGCCTGTGAGATGGTGGATACGTGATATTATCATTATTGTGCTAATGTATTTAATTATTTGCATGCCCGAAACCATAAGGCTAGTGAAGCTATCTACACTGTATGATGAATAAATCTCTTACCACACACTGCACGTCTAGGCGAGGCGCCGACGCGTCCACAGATGATCACTAGTCAATGTTTGTGTTTACATCAGCCGCGGATCTGCGTGTGTTTGGACCCTCTGTACAACACACGTGAACACTGCGGCTTTAGCACGTCTACCGGAGCAGTTTGCGAACCCTTTAGTTAAAGCTTGCGTTTAAACGAGCCGACCTACGGCTCGCTGTAGCATCCCAAAAGTGGCCGTCCATAATACATGGCTAAAGTTAGGCGAATCCCCCACCTGCCAACGAATTGAATTTCAGTAGACGGGACTTACGTTGTGACATAATAGCCTCCGGAAAACAAACGCTGTAGTCCAAACGAGTCGTTTTGTTGTAGTTCTTGAAAAGGGATTTTTTTTTTTTTTTTTAACTAAATATCTCCCTTTGGAGTGGACTTTGAGATTTGTAACTTTACATGTGCTTTGTAGATGTTTTTTATGCCCAAACATACACACCACACACTGGCAAAAGTTCAAAAAGTGAAAAAGCATAATAGGACCCCTTTAATGCATCGTGTTTTTTTTCTGGAGCATCAGTGAGCATTTGAACCTTCTGTAATAGTTGCATATGAGTCACTCAGTTGTCCTCAGTGTGAAAAGATGGATCTCAAAACCATACAGTCATTCTTAGAAAAAGGTTCAAATACGAAAAAAAGCTGGAAAACCAAAGAATTGTGGGACCTGAAGGATGCTTTCTGAAGAACAGCAGGCAGTTTACTCATGACTCGTGAACAACTATCAAAAAAATTCAGGTAACAACACAGTATTAAGAATGAAGTAAACTTTTGAACAGGGTCATTTTTATAAACTAACTATTATTTTCTCTCGTGGACTATATGTTAACGTATTTTATGTGAAATATCTTATTCAGGCCAGTCCTAAATAAACAATAACATGCATTTTGTATGATCCCTCTTATTTCAGTCAAAATAATTAACATTTTGCAGATCCTGAAAGGAGATGTAAACTTTTGACCCCAACTTTACATCATGCAAACCTTCTGAAACACACAAAAACTGTCACAAATGTCATCTTGACGAGTATTCATGTAAACACAGTTTGTGTGTATGAGAGAAAATGTATGTATGAGAAAGAAAACGCTTTAGTAATAGTAGATTAGATTTGTGCGGTAGGTCTTAAAGTGACAGCAGTCTAATAAATCTGCTGCTCTCTGTTAATCAAACAATAAACGACAAAGAGAAAATCACTCTCTGCTCTTGACTGAATAATGTTTTCGAACTTTAACTGTAAGGATTCGTCTGTAGTTATACAGTATCCAGTGTTATTTTACGTTTGATTACTTCATTTAGTTTCTGCAGTATTTCAGTGCCTGTTAGATCTAGTTAGTAGAATGTCTAAAGTAGGCTGTCAAAATAAAGTGGTTCCAGAAATGATCAAATTTAGGTTATTGAATGAAGTGACGTCAACTTGTAACACTTTCCTCCCTAAACATGCGTGTTGAAACATTTTATCTTCCCTCATTAACCACTTCTTCCTGTCGACGAGCTGAAAACTACAGTGTTTCCAGTGCTTTTTGATGGCTACACTTATTTGAGAGTCAAATGCATCGATTATCGTCCATAATGAAGTTCATCATTTTCTTCATCTGCGTACCTTTTGTTTACTCAGGTGAGATTCATTCCAAAACCTCATTTAAAGGTTGAATATTTGACTTTGTGCAAACTGTTTTACAAAACATTTTAGAAGTTGAATTTCCAGTTCTTTCTTTTAGAAGAAATTCCAGTTTTGAAGTTGATATTACAAAAATCTAGTTTGCAAAGTACAGTTTTAATTGTAATGGCATATTTTCACAAAAAAAAAAATTGTTTGTTTAAAACTTATGATGAAACTGCAGAAGTATTGTTTTGAAGGTATAACCTGGTTAAGAAATGATGAGGAGCAACTTGAAGATGTGGATCTTAGAAAGCTACTGCCAAATGAAGATGGGACCTTCGAGAATACGGTTAGTCTCCATGTTCCTCCAGACGAATGGAAGATGAATATTCCTGTGGTGAGAAACCCCTTTCAGGAGTTTCTGGATGAGAGTAAGATCAAGAGTAAAGAGGGTAAGTTGTCAAGAATGCAGTACAGTGTGAAATTCTTATATATATTTGTTTAATCATACGGTACAATGAAAGTGGCTAAGTTTGTCAAGCTTGGAATATGAGAAAACTATGGAAGCAGATTAGTCTCATTAATAATTCACGCACAATACACGATGCACACATGCGTGTCCCAATTCACGTGCACAAAAAAAATATATATATTCACAAAAAAAATTCACGTGCAAAAAATAAGAATATAAATTCATAAAATACGTTTCACAAGTTGCAAAACACAATTCACAGATTTACAACTGTGTACAACAATTTTGAATGTTTAAAAATCACGAGTGTATCACGGACTGTGAGTGTGTGAATAGCTTTTTTACGTGTGTATTTTTTAGACTTGCGTGTGTGTTTTTGAGACTCTCCTGGCAGCGAACTCCTCCCATGCGGGTCACTCGTACACTTTAGCCAATCAGATTTGAGCCTGTCGATCGACCAATCATAACCCGCTGTGGGCGTGCCTATCTTACGTTACGTCATCAGCGCGAGTCCAGTTCCAGAATTCAGATACGATTCAGCTGTTGATCGTCTCATTTGTAACTAGCCTAGTAAAGGTGTATTGTTTTATTTTGATTGCTTAAAAACTAAAGGTAAAATCGGTCGTTTAGACACACTCGTTAACGTGACCAGTTTAAGCCAGCGGCTGCTATGAAAACAGATAGTGTTGCCAAAGATGGTGTCTTGTGTTAGCCACAATGTCCTGTTTATTGGCCAAAATGAAGAAAGAATTCTTTTCATTGCCATGTTTTTGTTTAACAACGCTGGGTGTCCTCTGCCCAGTCTAGCTCCCACTTAGCACTGACCCTGCCTTTATTATTATAGCTTTATGTAATGATGAATATACCTCATGAGAACTCAGTGTATGAATAACGGTGTGTTTGTACTAACCATTTGTGCAACTGGATGCAGTGTTTAATTAAAACACACTAATCATTTTCCTTGCATTTTTCAGGATTTAACACTTTGGAACAACATCTGGATGACAGTTACAGGCCTCTTCATTCACATTAATCTTTGTCTTTTTATGTACTTCACCTTTATGCATTATTTTTTTTATGTAATCAACATTCATGTACTTTTTAAAATATTATATTATTGTGATACATAATTTTATGTTGAGCAGTGATGTAAAAATCTTTGAGATTACAATACACAAGCTGATGTTGGTTAGCAGCAATTGTATTTGCTTTAGTATTAACAGTTCTGGAATTTGCTGGTCAGTCAGACAGACTGATCACATAAAGGAATGCATCAAAGATTATTCAGTAAACTTCATTCAAGTTCCGACTTGTTTTGAATGTTTTAATTCTGACATACAACCAGAACATTTAACAATGCATAACAAAGCTTTATGCCTTAACAAATACAAAGTCATAGGGTACCATTCTAAAAGAAATGTAGTAATAATGCATGAGTTAAATCAGTTGAAACTGTTAAAATGGATGGGTTGCAGCATGACTGTTTTGAAAGAGTTACAGTTCCAAATGAAACTTCTAGATTCACATCACCTCATAATTTGTGGCAGAGGTTGAAATAGGAGCAGCTACTTGTACATCATAAGCATCACAATTCTGAAATAAATAATATCTGCAGGCTGCAGCGTAAACAAACTTAAATGAAATGTACATGGTTTACAATGTGTGTTATTAAATCGTCATCAGCTGAATGCGTGCCATCGTAGGATTTGAGACACAAGACAAGTTTGGCTCTGACAGCTCTTTCCTGTTTTCAATCAAAAAAACAAAACCACAAGAGACTGCTTGAAAAATATCCAAATAGATAATTTTCATTTTCTATTTATTTATATGTCCCATCTGTAAAAAACGTATTTTATGCTTTACATTAAGTTTATAATTTTAATATCTTTATGCGGTATGGTATCCACGTGAATGATTCTTTATTAAATCAACATAACAATCGATAAATATTAAAACATAATACACTCTGAGCAGCAGCTGGCTTACACTGGTCACGTTAACGAGTGTGTCTAAACGACCGATTTTTAAGTAAGCATGCAGTATAAAACAAAATGAGACGATAAACAGCTGAATCGTATCTGAATTCTGGAACTGGACTCGCGCTGATGACGTAACGTAAGATAGGCACGCCCAGGGGTTATGATTGGTCGATCGACAGGCTCAAATCTGATTGGCTAAAGTGTACGAGTGACCCGCATGGGAGGAGTTCGCTGCCAGGAGAGTCTCAAAAACACACACGCAAGTCTAAAAAATACACACGTAAAAAGGCTATTCAAACATTCACAGTCCGTGATACACTCGTGATTTTTAAACATTCAAAATTGTTGTACACAGTTGTAAATCTGTGAATTGTGTTTTGCAACTTGTGAAACGTATTTTATGAATTTATATTCTTATTTTTTGCACGTGAATATTTTTTGTGAATATATATTTTTTTTTCGTGCACGTGAATTGGGACACGCATGTGTGCATCGTGTATTGTGCGTGAATTATTAATGAGACTAATCTGCTTCCATAGAAAACACCTTAAGCATTTTTTATTCATGAATATCACTTGTGCACTGTATTTCAAATTTACTCAAATTGATTCAAAGTCATGTGGTAGATTTCATAAGTTTCATAAGTTTATTATTATTTTATTTTTGAAGAACCTGCAAAAGTACACTTCATCACACCACTTGCGTCTGTGGCGGGAGTTGGCCTATTCCTGTTTATTTGCGGTTTAGTCCGAATGATGGTGGTAAGTATCCCTGAATTGCTCTTACTTTTCATTATGTGAGAGAATGATGGGAGTGTCCTCAGCCAACACACAATCACTCAAAAATCGGGATTTACACATATTTAAATACAGTTAAAGTCCAAAAAATAATGCTAAATAAATAGTGTAATTAAAAATATCTTCAATTAATATTTCTGACATTGTTTTGCAGAGCTGAAGTTTGAGCTGGCAGTCTGTCGGAACGAAAGGCAGACCTAAATCTTTGAAGAGTTTCCTCCGTTTATCTGTTCAGGCCCCAGATTTCAGTCCAAATTGCAATCTTCCAGACCAAAACATGTTTCACTTTTGAATAATATTGTACTACATATTGTACTACAGTTTTTTTTTTCTTTAAGATAGAGCGGAAAAACCTAGGACTAGTTTTTTTGTACATCTTCTCAATCTTTTAACAAATTATTCAGAATGAACATGCAAATGCAAACTCATAATAAAAGTACCTTAAATGTGTTGCTGGATATTAAACTGGTAATATTAAAAATCGCTTCATCTGGGAAGCATCTGCTTCAGTGTTGTTTTCGTCAACGATGACGATGACGAAATCATTTCGTTGACGCCACTTTTTTTCATGACGATAACGAGACGATGACGAGATAAAAATGGCTCGTTGATGACTAAAACATGACGAGACGTGTGTGAGTTTTCGTTGACGAGACGAGAATAGACAAATGTTAGTGGGTGGTCCGTCAGACGTTTAAAATGCATGACATTTCCGCTTATTGTGCATGCCAGTTAAAACTTAAAAAGTATCTGACGCTATGGCAAGCCGTTTTAACATTAAATACTCTTTGCTATACTAGTATGGCAAGCCGTTTTAGCATTCCATCCTTGTTTTTATGTTCTAAAACATTCCTTCATTATTGTAATTATTGGTGAAAATAGTCGATCCGGAAGCTCACATTGTGTTGAACTATAGATCTGCTATTTTCACAACTTATAAGTGACACTACCCAACAGCAAAATACTTACTGACCTACATTAATTTGTTAAAAGACTACTTTTTTCCCTTTTTTTTTTACTAAAACTAGACTAAAACCTTTTTGACTTTTCGTCGACTAAAACTAGACTTAAACCTTTTTGACTTTTCTTCGACTAAAATTGGACTAAAACTATCACATATAGAAGTGACTAAAATTTGACTAAAATTAAGAAGCATTTTAGTCCAAAAGACTAAGACTAAGACTAAATCTAAGATCTGCTTTGCACAAACATCTAATGAGCGCCGTTAAGATATCAGAAGCCAAATTTTTGTTACCCCTCAAATTGTGCAAATTTAAAATTGCGGATCGAAAATATGGTTAATGTCAAGATGTCAATTTCATAAAAACTCCCCATATATTGCAAGAAAGTATTTACACTTGCATGCAGTTGGTTTTTATGTTGCAATGACTTATCGCAAATGTTGGTCACATAACATCAGTTAATGGAAATGGCATCAGTTCATAATAGGTTTTTAATTTACATTTATAAAATATCAAAAAACCTTTTGCGCAAATCTGTACTAGTCTGTGCAAATGGCAGAGCTCCTCGTGCACAAAAGCTTCTCTTGAGAGTAATTATCAATATTTATTAAAAATAATAATAGTAATATAATTTTTGACTCACCGTCGCAAAGGGGTGCAAAATTGTTTGAAAGTAGTACAATGCCTATAACTCGTGAACAGAATGAGATATGTTTGCCAAACTCAGAACACTTTTGTAAGAGCTCAATCTGAGGTCGCAGGACAAAAATCGTGGAGCTTGGCCACTTGGTGGGGCTATAAGAGGGAAAGGACATTTGCTTATCTCAAAAAAGCATGGGCAACATTTGTCAATGAAGTTTGAACACCTGTTAGACATGGTTAATACATGGCAGACATGAAATCGGCCACTGGGGGTGATATGGCTTTTTTTCAAGGACGTAAACCATTGTACATTGCACGTTTTTTTCGCCACAATTACTTGTGTAAGAGCTTAAAAATCTCAGAGTTTGGCCACGTGGTGGCGCTATACGAGGGAAAAAAACATAAAAATGACTATACCTACGTAAACATTTGTCCTGTCAACATGAAAATAGCACGGCCTTGGTCAAAAGTGCCACAAGTGTCTTTAAGGACATTTTGCATGTTTAAAAAAACAAAACAAAAAAACATGACCACCATTGTTTAATAAAGTTTGAGCACATATTAATGGTTAACACATGGTAGACATGGAAAATGGCCACAGGGGGTCATATCGCATTTTTCAATGGTGTAAACCATTGTACATTGTGCAAACTTCTTATTCAAGACAACTTTGCCTTTAGAACCACTGCTGTCAATCAAATAATTTGTTAAAAGATTGAGAAGATGTACAAAAAAACTAGTCCTAGGTTTTTCCGCTCTATCTTAAAGACAAAAACAAAAAACAAACAAACTGTAGTGCAATTCTCTATATCAATAATTATCAAAATAAAATTTGAAATTCACCCTTTGGGAAGCTATAACGTGGTTGTTTAGAAAAGGGGCCTGTCCGAATTTACCCCACATCCTATAAAGTCTAAAGTATAACTAGAAACTTCACGAAACCTGGTGAGCACATGCAACAGTTGATTCTGAACAAGCATGCAAAGTTTTAAGGAGATTGGACCACGGCTGGTGCTATAACAGTCATAATTGTTGCAAAACATAATATCTTTATGGTAAATTACCTGTATTTGCAAAAAAGTCTTGCTGCATAATGTCTTCTTTTTCATAAAAATGTCTTAAAGCACTTGAATTCTGTTTTTTTTTTTTCTAGTGAAATTTCTAGTTTGATGGGTTTCAACTGTAGAAAAAAAAACACATGCAGTTTCAATAAAACCGTTGTGGGAAAACAATATAAAGCTGAAACTGTAGTAAACATAACTTACCAGGGTCAGAAATTAATGAGGGCTTGTGGCAAAAATGCCCCATAAATTTAAGACAAAAAGAGCCTCTATGCAATTAAACAATGTATCACAGCTGTTGCGATTAAAATGAAATGTGAAAATTAATGAAAAGTTTTAATTTGCAGAATTATCCTATATTTAGATTCACTCACACTGCATCAGATTGCTTTTATGTGCTGTTTTGTGCAGCGATGAGCCATATATAACCACACAAAGCCAAGCCGAAACAGCTATCGAGTTATATTTGTGCGGTAGGTCTTAAAGTGACAGCAGCCTAATAAACCTGATGCTGTCTGTCAATCAAACAATAAACGACAGAGAGAAAATCACTCTTTTGTAACTTTAACTGTAAGGATTCATCTGTATTTATATTTTACGTTACATGACTGAATATAACTGTTAGATCTACCTGTTAGTAGAATGTCTAAAGTGGGCTAGCAGAATAAAATATTAACTGAAATGATCAAATGTCTGTCTGGGAATAGAAAAAAAAATAGGTTACCAAATGAAGCGACTTCAACTTTTAGGTAAACCATTACTCCCTAAACATGCATATTGCAACTCTTTATCTAGAGCAGCGTCTTCCCTCAGTAACCACTTCTTCCTGTCAATGTGCTAAAGACTACAGAGATTTTGCAGCACTTTTTGACAACTACATTTATTTAAGAGTCAAATGTATGGGTTTTCATCCATAATGAAGGTCATAGTTTTCTTCATCTGCATACCTTTTGTTTATACTGGTAAGATTTATTACATAACATCATTCAAGGTTGAATTATCTGTCTGTTGTTTGTTAACCATGTGAGTGCAAATTCAAGTGCTTAGCGCTTCAACTTTAACTTATTTAAGTTTAATGCCAAGGCAACAATTTTAACTTTCGTTTAGTTCAAGTTTTCAACTAATATTTATAGAATATTTATTAATTTTGTTTTATTTCATGTTTATTTTATTTAACAGGAATGATTTAATAGTGATAATGTGATAATATTGTATCCCTGATGTCTGATTTTTAATCACCTTTTTTCAAATATGAAACTATTTATTGTATTCCTTTATAGTATGTTTGTTATCCATTTTTTGTTTACTTTTTAATCTAGTCCTATATGAATAACTAAAGTTTAGACAATTTTAATGTTAAAAGGCCCAAGGTTGGTCTTTTTATCAAAGTTTAAGTGTAGACTTCTTTAAGTTTCTGTAAAGCAAGTGTACTCAACTAAACATTTTAATTTTATTTTATACAAAATGTTTTACAAAACATTGGACTCTAAAACTTTTATAAAATCTAAGTCATACGCCAAACCAAGTCATGTACCAAATTTGAAGTTGAAATCATAAAAATCGAACCGCGAAAATGTTTTATACTACAGTTTTAATTGTAATGCAAGATTTACTTAAGATCAAAAGTAAAAAAAACAAAAAACAGTTTGAATCAAACAGTAATTTTATGATGCTGTATGTCATGTGTTAATGTCTTCATGTTAATTGTTCAGAGTTGCACACCTTCACCACATTTTATACTGAAATAAATGGACAGACGATTGCAGGAATCCCAGAGATTTCTTCTGTAGCTGTCTTGGATGGACAACAGATTGATTATTATGACAGTGAGATAAAGAAGCTGATTCTCAGACAGGACTGGATGAAGGAGTTTGCATCTGGAGACAGATTTAAAGAATACACTGGGATCAGAGAACGAATACAGCAGACCAACAAAATCAACATTACCGTTCTGATGAAGCAATTAAATCACTGGCATGGTGAGTTAAAATACTTTATAGTTTTATACGTCAAAGAATTACCTAATATAACTAAAAAGAGAAGCTCTTATGGTTCCCACTGTTTCTCATTCAGGTGTTCATACGTATCAGAGGATGTATGGATGTGAATGGGATGATAAGACTAATATCTCACATGGGTTTGATGAGCACGGTTATAATGGAGAGAATTTCCTCTCACTAGATTTGAAATACAGCATGTACTTCGCATCTGTATGGCGTGGAGTACGCACAATGATAAAGTGGAACGATGACAGTGAACAACTTGAATTACTCAAACAATACTATGAAGATGAGTGTGTTGACTGGTTAAAATATTTCTTGACATTAAGGAAACTGGGTTTAGAGAGAAGAGGTATGCGAAGACAAAAGAGTCTTATGTTTGTGTTGATCTAACATACATCTGAAGACTTTAATTTTTTCTTTACATTGATCTCTATAGTTTTTTTTTTTTTTTTTTAGCTCCTGAAGTGTCTGTGTTACATAGGAATACCTCCTCTCCAGTATTGTGTCATGTCACAGGTTTTTACCCATCAGCAGTGAATATTACCTGGTTAAGAAATGAAGAGGAGCTTGATGAGGATGTGGAGTTTGGAGATCTACTGCCAAATGAAGATGGGACCTTCCAGAAGACGGTTGCTCTTCATGTTGCTCCAGATGAGTGGAAGAAGAATGAGTATTTTTGTCTGGTGGAGCATGAGGGAAACGCCGTCTGGATGGCCAAGGATGAGCTCAAAAGTAACTATGGTAAGTTGTGAAAGCACCAAAGCTGTGATTGTTTTTATTGTATTTGTTGGCAAAAATTTGATTTCATGTTGATATACAAAACATTATTCTTATTCTATGGCAGCCCATAGAATGACTCACAGGAAAGTTATGAAATTTGGCAAACTGATAGAGGACAATCTCAACATTAACCACCTCAAATTTGGAGTCTCTAACTCAGACTTTCTAGCACCACCACTTGGCCAAAATTTCCAAATTTTAACTTATGTTTATGCTTATAATTCACGCTGAGTCGACACCAAAATTCAAAATTCGTAAGGTCAAGCTTTTCAATATATTTAATAATTCGAAAAACCTATTTGTTTTTCCTGATTTTCACTAAATTTGGCTCAGATCATCTTCAGGCCATGCTGGCATAAAATTCCAGATTTCAGGTTGCTAAATCAAACTGTTCACTAATAATGTGTGAATGAATTCGACAAACATCATGCAAAAATGGATGTGAGGCTATATCTCTGCAACAGTTTGCTGTATTGATACTAAACGTGTGTTTTATAATAAACCATGACCGGTGGTGACCTGCACAGTTTCTGCATAGCGCCACCTAGTGGTTAGGAGATGATAAGTGGCTATTTTTGCTTAGAACCAATTATACTAAATTTGACCAAACTTCCTCTTCGACATTTTGATTTATGTTAAAAACCTACTTTTTCGAACTCCTTCTAGACTGTTGGTCCGATTTTCACAAAATTATACTGCATACTAGCAAAAAATTATGGATTTTGTGTTGATATACAAAATAGTTATCGTATTATTCTTACTGTTCTTCTTCTGGTCTGGAAGTCTATGGCAGCCCATAGAACCACTTGCGGAAAAGTTTTGAGATTTGGCACACTGATAGAGCACAGTCTCAACATTAACCAATTCAAATTTGGAGTCTCTAACTCAAACTCTCTAGCACCACCACTAGTCCAAATTTTCACTCATGTTTAAGCTAATAACTCATGCTGAGTCTACACCAAAATTCAAAATTCGGAAGGTCAAGTTTTTCGATATTTTTAATAGTTCTAAAAACGTACTTGTTTTTCCTGATTTTCATCAAATTTGGCTCAGATCATCTTAAGGCCATACTTGCATAAAATTCTGGATTTCAAGTTGCTAAATCAAACTGTTCTCTCTAATAATGTGTGAATGAATTTGACAATGAGCATGCAAAAATGGATGTGAGGCTATATCTCTGCAACATTTTGGCGTATTGAGACCAAACTTGTGTTTTATAATAGCTGTGACCAGGTGGTTAGGAGATGAAAAAAATGGCTATTTTTGCTTATAACAATTATACTAAATTTGGCCAAACTTCCTTTTCGACATTTTGATTTATATTAAAAACCTACTTTTTCGTACTCCTTCTAGGCTATTGGTCCGATTTTCACAAAATGGTACTGCATACTAGCAAAAAGTTTGTGTTGATATACAAAACATTATTTTTATTATTGTATATTATTGTATTATTTGTAGTATTCTTCTTCTGCTCTGGAAGTCCATGGCAGCCCATAAGAACCGCTTGTGAGAAAGTTATGAAATTTGGCACACAGTCTTCACATTGAACATCTCAAGTTTGGAGTCTCTAACTCAAACTATCTAGTGCCACCATTTGTCCAAATTTTCACTCATGTTTATATTTTAAGAAAATTCATTCTGAGCTCATGCTGAGTTCAACACCAAAATTCTAAATTCATAAGATCAGGTTTTTCGCAATTTTTAAAAGTTCCTGATTTTTAAATTTGGCTCAGATCATCTTCAGGCCATGTTGGCAAAAGCTTATGATCAAACTGTTCTCTAATAACATGTGAACAAATTCGATGAAGAGCACACAAAAATTAATGTGAGGCTAGCTCTCCGCAACGGTTTGGCGTATTGAGACCAAACTTGGTGTGTTTTATAATAACCATGACCTGAGGCTACTTGCATAGTTTCAGTGCAGCACCACCTAGTGATTAGGAGATATGAGAAATGGATATTTCTGCTTATAACTTCTGATTGGTTTGACTAAAAATCACAAAATTAGATTCTCTTGTCAAGTCGAGCCATACCCAATTTTCCCATATCAGCCATTTTGGCCATTTTCCCTTACTGACCATTCTCGATTTTGTCATAAATTGCTATATTTTATAGACGCATTGACGTATCTTTACGAAACTTGGTGTGTGTCTTTGGCACCATGTCCTGATGGTTCTGAAAACGTTTTGGGGCAGCACCACCTTGTGGTCAAATGTTATAATGACATTTACAAATGCTAATAACTTTTGAGTATATGAGCCTATTATGATGATAGATGGGTCATGGCGAGAACATCGATACCATTTATGCTAAATTTGGCCGAACTTCCTGTCTGACATTTTATGTTGAAAACCTACTTTTTCAAACTCTTTCTAGACCGTTGGTCCAATTTTCACTAAATTTAACTCTGATCATCTTCAGATCATGCTGGAAAAAAGTTATGAATTTTATGTTGATATATGAAACAGTTATTGTTTAACAGATCAACGAATTTGCTGGAATGATGCCAAACTGCGTTGACATATTTACACCAAACTGTGTGTGTGCCATTGTCACCTCACACTGACCACGCCACATCAATTTGATAACAGCACCACCTATTGGTCCAAAATAAAAAAAACATTCATTAACCATTAATAATGACATTTTCAAAAATGCTACTAACTTTTAATTGCATTAGCCTATTTCAATTAATCCTTATGCGGTCTTCGTTTTGGAATCACACCCATGGTCTTAAAACTTAAATTTTGTAACAAAATAATAGTAAAAAAAAAAAAAAAAAAAAAACGAAAAAATGTTTTCCCTGTTTATTAATGTTTTTACTCCACATTTGTGCAGTTTTCGCTGTTTTTATGCTATTTTGTAAATATATATAAATGATTAAATAAATATATATTTTTAATAGGTTTACATGCAAAAACAGCTTTTTATGTAAAATTCACTTTAAAATACCCACATTTTAAACTTTCATTCATGGGGATAACATGGATAATTTGATATGGTTTAGTGTAAGGTTTTTGCCCATTTTTTGGAAAATGCAGTTTTAAAAGTAAAAAAATATAACTTTTACCACTAGATGGCTGCAGAGCACTACTATTAACTAATTGCTATTTGACCAACAATAAGATATCTTTTCACAAGTTTTTCACAAGTTTTTTTCAGTTGAGTTCATATCTACATATTATGAAATCACAATTATTACAATAAAAAATATTTTTTGACAAAGTTAAGCATTTTTTGTACTGAAACAAAACCAGTTCTATTACATATTGAGTAACAGTACACAACATGAACAATAGAATGCAACAACATCTTTTTTTTTTTTTTGACAAATTATAAGAGAGCAGTTTTTATGGTCTCCAAATGAAGTCCTGTGTGTTTCATGATATGTAGATATGAAATCAACTGAAAAAAAAAAACTTGTGAAAAGATATCTTTCAGGTGGTCAAATAGCAAAAAGCATAAAGTGGAGCTCAGCAGCCACCTACTGGTAAAAGTAATTTTTTTTTTTGCGTTTAAAACTGGGTTTTTTATGAAAGGGAATTTTACAAAAAAAGCTGTTTTTGTGTAAAAACCTATAAAAAAATAATTATTTATTAATTTATATATATTTTAAAAATATCCGAAATCCTCCAAAAACTGCACACATGAGGAGTTAAAATATTAATAAACAGGAAAATAACATTTGTTTTGTTTTTTTAACTATTATTTCGTAACAAAAATTGCATTTTTTCTCCAGAGACCCCAAAGACCATGAACGTGAGTATTTTTTTCACACTAACATAAAATCAAGCTATCATTCCAATTTAATTTTTTATTTGTAGATCAAGATAGTGTTGACTGATTTACAAAGTCTCATACCATTTGGACAAAGGGAACATTTTTTTTAATTTTATCGAACACCATTCGGGGTCCAGAAATCCCCCGAAGACCGCATAAGGGTTAAACTGGTCTTTCATGCCATGAACAAAGATGCCAATTTTGACATAATCAGCCATTTTGATTTATGTTGAAAACCTACTTTTTCTAACCCTTCCTAGAACATTTGTCCAAATTTTATATTGCTGTTTCTGTATATTATTGTATGTTTGCTGATTATGTTTTTTTTTTATATTTGTGAATGACTTTCAGATGTATACTTCAAAATACTTGTGTCTGTGATGGGAGTTTCCCTTCTCCTGTTTATTTGTCTTCTAGTTCGATGGATGCTGAAGTATGTTTATTTGTATTTTTTCTGCTCTTTCTCTGAACTGCTCTTATTTCTCATTATGCCTTCATCAGCTGTAGGTTGATCGGAATGTTCACAGATATTTTACTGTGTATGAGTTTAAATTTCCAAATCTAGCTTTACAAAAATGGTCAAAGCCAAATGTTTGTTTTTAAGCAACATTTTAGAGAAACAGATTGATTGGAGAATTTGCTAGTTTTTTTTTTTTTTACAAATCCAAAAATTTGGGATTTGTAATGTTCACCTGCTGTTTCAGTGTTTATACAAATAGCGTAATTAAACAAATATCTTCAATTATTATCCATTACATTACTTTGCAGAGCTGACGTTTGAGCCGGCAGTCTGTCTTAGAACGAAAAGCAGACGTAAATCTTTGAAGAGTTTCCTCCGTTCATCTGTGGAGACCCCAGATTTCAGTCCACGTGAATCTTCAGGACCAAAACAAATTTTTAGTGTTGAATAATATCCACAAGGATGTCATAAACCTGCATCAGTGGCAGTTTTTGCTCACTTGGTGCCTCAGACAAGATACAAAATGAAGGAATAAGAAAAAACACATTCTAGCATACAGTACCATGGTGGATTTGAAGGTGCAAATGCAAACCAGCTAAAGAACATCCAGATGCTGTCTGTATATGAAGCTCATGTTTATAGCAGCTGCCTTAAATGTATTACTATGTGTCATCTCGTCTTTCCATTTGTAAATATTTCAAAAGAAAATGACCTGTAAACAGTGCAAGCAATCAAGATTACTCATTTTAGGTAACATATTCACATTACTTTTGGATTACTTTTGACATTGTTTGTTTATAGATTTGGAATTAATTAAAAAGTAAGACCATACCCTGCTAGCCTAAGCTGGTTTTAGCTGGTCATCCAGGCTAGTCTTAACTGGTCAGCAGGCTGTTTTTAGAGGGGTTTTGGCCACTTCCTTAGCTGGTCAGACTGGGAGACCAGCTGGAACAACCAGCCAAAACAAGGCCTGATCAGCCTAACCAGGGAGACCAGCTAAAGCCAGTTACTTCCAGCTTAAACCACCTAAGACCAGCCAACCAGCCTAAATGACTAAATAACATTTTCTAACTTCAACTGTAAATATTTGTTTATGCTTATATAGTAAAAACTATCAAGTGTTATTTTCCATTTGATTTCTCAAGTACCTGCATATTACTGTCAGATCTGCCTGTCAGTACATTGTATAAGTAAGGGATAATCAACGGTTTGCCGTGCGTTAAAGGATTTTAAATGCACGACGTGGAGGCTAATAACCACCCGACGCGAAGTGCATTTTAAATCCTTTAATGCACGGCAAGCCGTTGATTATCCCGCTTATTCCATGGTTATAGACAAATTAAAACTAGGATTGATATTTGCAGCGCAAAATTTGACTGAATGGATAAAAAAGACGGTTATTTTCGTCAGTTTTGACACGCAGCTCTAGCATTCTGCCTGCTTCAAATCAGACCCAGAGATTAAATAGTCCGGTAAAATCACATTTATTTGAATGAAATATAGCATTGGTTTCAGTAGATTATCGATCAATACAATTTTAGTACAATGTTTCTTTTTTTTTCAATTTATAAGTTCACTGATTACATGTAATTGCATGTAGGACTTTTATGATTTGAAATGTAAAAAAATAAACGTTAAAAATTCTGTGCAGCTGTTGCAGTTTTAATAGTTTTTTCATTAAAATGGTAGTAGGAAATCATATACAGCTGAAAAAAGCAAGTTTCAATGCTAATTGCATAACGGTATGTGCAACATCAGCTAAATGTGTATGTAAATAAATATTGTGTGTTTTGCTAAGTATGTTTATCTTTTCCCATAACTCACAATTTAGACTTTCTGTATTCTGTGATTTAAAAAATGTGACCCTGGACCACAAAACCAGTCTTAAGTCGCTGGGGTATATTTGTAGCAATAGCCAAAAATACATTGTATGGGTCAAAATGATTGATTTTTCTTTCATGCCAAAAATCATTAGGAAATTAAGTAAAGATGATGTTCCATTAAGATTTTTTGTAAAATTCCTACTGTAAACATATCAAAATGTAATTTTTGATTAGTAATATGCATTGTTAAGTACTTAATTTGGACAACTTTAAAGGTGATTTTCTCAGTATTTTGATTTATTTGCACCCTCAGATTCCAGATTTTCAGATAGATGTATCTCGGCCAAATATTGTCCTATCCTAACAAACCATACATCAATAGAAAGCTTATTTATTGAGCTTTCATATGATGTATACATCTCAGTTTTGTAAAATTTAACCTTATGACTGGTTTTGTGGTCCAGGGTCACAAATAAATACATTAATGAAATTACCAGTCCTGAGTTTTGTATATAGTATTAATAAAAATGATAGCTTTCCAGCTGATTAGTAAAATTCTGATGCATTTGTCTTTTACCCAGAAACCTTTTAAACATCAAATTCAGACTTACGTAATGGTGAGTAAATGATGAGCTTTTATTTTGGGTGCACTGTTCCTTTAAATAATACACCACTCGATAGCATTCATAACTTTTATTAGCCGTCATTCTACTTTGTTTGTTGCCTTACACTAGTATTGTGTGTAGCAATGATATGTATTTATTTTGCTTGGGAACAACTAACCTTGGTGTACTAACTCGTTTTCCCCCCTTTTAAGATCTGTTGACTCTTTTATAGGTCACTCTCCATTCCTCCAGTGTCTCTCAGAGAATTAAACTCTTGGGTTTCAGATGATAAACCCCTAAATCGCGTAATTTTCCGCCTCACGGGGCCGGCGTGTCCACCTCTGAAATATTGTTCTTGCTAATGAAAATGAAGAGACACTCGACACGTGACGCGCTATTTGGCACGCGCGGCGTCGTGGAGCTTCGGGAGGAATATAAACAGGTTTTGTCGTGTGTTTTGGCTCACCTCCCCTGCCCTCTTGTTTGAAACAGCGAGAGTCCCCCCCTCTCTCTCTCCTCCCAGCAGGTTTATTCTCGTTCTCGGGGGCCCGAGCGCTTGCAGCGCGATTCCAGCAGCCATTAGCTCGACAAGAGGTAGAGAAGATGAGCGCACTGGCGGGTAAACACACACACACATGTGCGCGCTCCCGCTCCCCGCTGCTCGCCGCGGGCTCCATCCGAGACTCGCTGAAGATATCCAAGCCCAAATTACATCTTCAGTTTCTCTCATCCAGAGGCCTGCAAACAATCCTGCGGCTCGAGGAGCTTAACAATGTCATCTCTGACCTCTGGAGAACAACCACTTACACTCGCGTGCCTGCGCTTCCTCAACACCACAGTTTAGCTACTCAGTTTTGTCTTGTTATTTATATGCTTTCTGGCAGACATTTTAGATAGTAACTAGGTTTTAATATGGAGATTTATCCCGCCTAATTGAACTCTGGTTGCCAGGGTGCAGCTTCTGTTGTGGTTCTAGGATATTGTACTGCTATTGCTATTATTGCAGAAGTGGTTGCTAGGGTCTTCTGTATTTATAGGTGTTGCTATGCAAGTGGCAAACTGTTACGTTGGTTGCTAGATAATTAGTGAGCAGTTGTTAGAGTGTTAAAAGAGGTTACTGTTGGTTTTCCAGGTGTTGTGGTTTGTTGGCAAGGAATAGCTAGAAATTCCTCATTGGTACGTTGCTAGGGTATAAAAAATTATTGCGAGGGTATTACTAGGTGCTTTCCTATGTGTTCTGGTGTGGCTAGGATGTATCTGGGGGTTCTTAGTTGTCAGGGCATCGCTAGACAGTTGTTAGGCTGTTAAACGTGGTTGTTAGGGTCTTACTAGGTTCTTTCCTATCTGTTCTGCTTCATTGTCAAGGAATAACTAGGTTTTATGAGTGGTTATATAGATGGTTACTAGGATGATGTGTAGTTGTTACATTGTGGCTAGGATGTATCTGGGGCGGGGGGGTTCTTAGTTGTCAGGGCATTGTTATGCAGTTGTTAGGCTGTTAAAAGTGGTTGCTAGGGTCTTACTAGGTGCTTTTCATTGTGTTCTGGTTCATTGTCGAGGAATAACTATGCAGTTTGGCTTTTTAACTGGTTATACAGATGGTTGCTAGGATGTATCTGTGGGTTCTTAGTTGTCAGGGCATCGCTAGACAGTTGCTAAGATGCATTGTGGCTAGGATGTATCTGGCGGGGGGGTTCTTAGTTGTCAGGGCATTGTTATGCAGTTGTTAGGCTGTTAAAAGTGGTTGCTAGGGTCTTACTATGTGCTTTTTATTGTGTTCTGGTTCATTGTCGAGGAATAACTATGCAGTTTGGCTTTTTAACTGGTTATACAGATGGTTGCTAGGATGTATCTGTGGGTTCTTAGTTGTCAGGGCATCGCTAGACAGTTGCTAAGATGCATTGTGGCTAGGATGTATCTGGGGGGGGGGGGGGTTAGTTGTCAGGGCATTGCTGTGCAGTTGTTAGGATGTTAAAAGTGGTTGCTAGGGTCTTACTGGGTGCTTTCCTATTTGTTCTTGTTCGTTGTCACGGAATAGCTATGCAGTTTGGGTTTTATGAGTGATTACATAGGTGGTTGCTGGGATGCTATGTAGTTGCTACACTGTGGCTAGGATGTAGCCTGGAAAAATCCAGACCCTAATCTATTAAGATTAAGGGTCTGGGATCAAGCAATGAAACTGCCTAACTCGAGGGGCGGCACCAAGCATGCATTTGAAACTCTAACTGCACGCAATTGGATAACGCCACGACCAATCACAACAATACATGCTTAGCTACCAGCAGAGCTAAATGATGTTTCATTAACAAAGTTCGGGAGAAGCGCGTCAGGTGCTTAGCGTAAACATCACAAGTCAATCAGCGCCATAGGTTTAAATACAGCTGACTCACCTCAATTCACTCGATGGTTTATCAGTAAATCTCCACCACCCCATCTCATCACTCCGAGTTCTCGCTACTCCTATTGGGGGGTAACGTACTCTGGGTTCGGGCCACTCCTGAGCTCGGAGCCCTTCACCGGACAGCACGCCAAACATGCACTACTATTCTCCGGCTAATTATATGTAAGCGTGAACTCGTGAACTGATAGATTAAACTCTTGCCGTATCCAGTCGGCAAAACAGCAAAAACGTCCTTCTTGCAAAGGAACGATTCGAGTTTTCGGGTTTTCTGTTCCTCTTTTATATGGAAAGCCAAGTCTAACTCGTTCATTGTAGCGGCCAAAGCCGTTTCAAACAACTTGTTGTTCATCTGTAGCGACAGCGATCTTTCAAAGTTTACTATATGATTCGGACGTCGCAGTGCTGTCATCATGAGCTTAGCTCGCCTCTGGCCCGCCTACATCAGATACACCGATTTGATTGGTTCCCACAATTGCTTACGTATTGCAGTAACCTGCATCATTGCTCGATGCAGAGACAATTCAAATTGTGCTCTCGCGAGACCTCTGGATTTCCAGGGTAGCTAGGATGTATCAAAGGGGGTTCTTAGTTCTTAGTCAGAGCATCACTATACAGTTGTTAGGGTGTTAAAAGTGACTGCTAGAATATTCTTAAGTGGTTTCTAAAGGGGGTCGCACACCGAACGCGAAGCGCAGCGCCGCGTCGCATCGCGCCACGTCGCATCGCGCCACGTCTTTTAAATTTGAACACAGTTTTCTATGAGCATACGCACACCGGCGGCGCCATTCGGCGTCTGTCCGCGGTGCCCACCTACGACTCAGGAAGCTGTTCACATTTCTGCCGCGCCACAGAGCGCCATCTGCATAGTTTTATATTAAAGAACATCATATTTGTCTCAAATCGTCCTATTAGATAAAAAAAACAAGATACCACTGCTGCAAAATACTACTTACATTAGGTTTACAGCTTGAAAAAAAATGTAAACCTATATAATTAATTCATATTTTATTTTCTCAATACATTTTTTCATACGCAAAATCTAAAGTCCTATGTAACATTTGCCTGTCGTAATTACATTCACTGTCTTTGACTGCCACCTACTGGATTTACAAGGTCACAACCGTCACTTGCAGTTCAGAACTTCACTGAAAAATGAGCTGGCGCGTATAGAATGTGCGCGTCCGGTGTGCGATACCTCCAGCTGTCCTCGGCGCGACGCAACGTTGCGCTGCGTTTCTCGTCCGGTGTGCGACCTCCTTAAGGTGTATTTGCTAAGGAATTTGTAAGCAGTTATCGGTTCATCGGTGGTTGCTAAGTGATAGCTGAGATGGTTGCTAGGATGTTGCTATGTGATTATGTTGCCAAGGCCTTTTCTAGAGTGTTCTGTATTGGCGCAACAATGCTTTTTGCTATGAAGTTGCTATGGTGTTATGGGTGGTCGCTCGGGTATTAGGACTGTAGGTTTTTTGGGATGTTTTATGGGTGGTTTTTAACTCTACAGAGTACTGTAGAAATGTCTAAGGAATTTCTAGACAGTTGGTAAGATGTTATGGGTGGTTGCTAGGGTGTTACTATGTGGTTGCTTGGTGTTTTCCTCCTTCAATGTAACTCTATTGTAACTCTATTTCTATTGTGAGTTTAGCGTGGTTGCTAGTACATTGTTTTCAGTTGACAGGACATTGCTGATGTTGCTAGGGTTGTTACAGGTGGTTGCTTAGGTGTTGCTATTTAGTTACTCGGGTGTTCTAGGTAGTTGCCAAATAATTTGTTGTCAGTTAAAGGTTCATGGGTGGTTGGCTAGGTGATTGCTGGGGTGTTTGGGATGGTTGCTAGGATGTTGCTATGTGATATCTTCTAGGGTGTTCTGTGTTAGTGTAATAGTGCATTTTGCTATGAAGTTGCTAGGGTGTTATGGGTGGTTGCTAAGGTTTTACAACTGTAAGTGTTTTGGGCTGTTGTTGAGTAATTGTTACGTGGTTATTAGGGTTTTATAGATGGCTAGACATTTCTACAGTCCTTGGCAGTTAGTAAGATGTTCTGGGTGGTTGCTAGGGTGTTACTATGTGGTTGCTAGGTGTTTTCCTCCTTCGAAGGTAAGTCTATTGGACTTTGTCAGATTTCTATTGTGCGACAGGATAATTCGAGGCATCGTTCATGTGTGTGGCTCAGATGGTGAGCTGAAGTCTAATAGACTAATTCATTTTGCACAAATTGAAGCTGGAATTGAGTCATTCTGAAACACCTCACAATGATCACAATATAGAATGACACAGATTCTGCTACGAGGTGAACTCAATCCGCTCTCATGTCATCACACAGCCGTAATTTGATCGGGTGTGAAGTGTTTTTGACACATCCGGACTTAAGAGCTGTCGTGGTCGTTGATTGGCTGTCAACACCTGTACAGCTTTAACAGGAAGAGGAAATCAGGACTCTTAATGAGCAACCTGGTGATGGCCTCAAATCCATGTGTGAAAATGAACTAGATACAAATTAATGCTACTCCGAAAACGTCCTTAGATATATAGGTTTTAATGCTACTGTATTGTGGCCACGCCCACCTTTGTAGTTAAATGACTTTAGAATGGTGTTTTAAAGCATTTTATGGTATCTTCACAATGTTTCAGGACTAATAGTGACTCTGAACAACTAACAAGTGTTGCGTAAAAGACCAGAGAGAACAAGATGATGATGAAGGGCCACAGGCTCCCTCTAGGGTGGGCGTATTTGATTAATTTGATTTACGATTTCAGTGACCAAACCGTCATTAAACGCATGTTCATTACCTAGGAGCCCGTGAACAGATTGCAAGGCCGTAAACCGCCGTCAGAAGCCATTTGCGAAGAAGACGAGAGATTAAACATGAAGAAGAGCGGCAGAATGGTGCCAGCGGCTGGTATATATAGATCTTCGCTCCACAACATGTATTATGAATCCAGACAAATGGGCTTTTGCTGTCTCTGCTGTACAGATGAGTTCATAAGCCCTTGTTCGGCTGTGAAACAACAGCCTCGTGTGTGTTTATGAGCTTTAAACAGGGAAAGATGATCGTGAGATGCTCTGGTGTCGCCGAATGAAGAAAGACACCACATTCGGTTTTAGTCAAACTAGTCTTCCAAAAGAGGATTTTTGGATTTATTTTCCCGCCCCACCATTGCCTCTTCCATTTGTTATGATTTGGCGGCTTTCAGAAACAATTCCTTGTTGGTTTCAACTCGTGCTGATTCTGTTGTTTCAAATCCAAACGAAATGATCCAAAAATGTGCTTTTTTGTAGCAAAATTACATGATTTATGACTGACTAAAATGCCTAACTTTACCATGGCAAACCTATAAACAAATGCATTTTTGCTGACTGTTACTGTAAAACCAAATGAAACGTTCCTGAAACGTTGTTATTTGGTTTTTGTATTAAAATTTCATTAGAGTGATTATTTAATTTCACCATATCAGACCTATAAATCAATGCACTTTTTAATGTTTAATTTAAAAGCACAGATTGTTACTAAATCCAAATGAAACGTTCCAGAAACGTTGCCGTTTTTCTTTTGTTTTTTTTTTGAGGATATTTATAAATGGATTTATAACTTTACCACATCAAACCTAGAAACATAATTTTTCACTGTTTAATTTTACATTTAATCTGCAGATCTTAACTTTAAATACAAATTAAATTTTCCAGAAACTTTGGTGTTTTTTTTGTAGTAAAATCACAATATAATGTTTTGAAATGGAACTTTACCATGTCAAACCTATAATGCATTTTTGCAGATTGTTACTGTAAAACTAATCAAAACGTTCCTGAAAGGTTGTTGTTTTCGTGGTTTCTGTAGTAAAATTACATTAGAATGATGATATAAAATGTATTTACGACTTAAATGTTTAACAACTTTACCACATCAAACCTACTAACATAGAAATATTCATTTTTATAATTTAAATCTGCCGATTGTTCCTTTTTTCTTCTTTCTCTCTCTCTTTTTTTTTTTTTTTGGTAGTAAAATTATATTAGAATGATGTTTGGAAATGTATTTATGACCTAAATGTTCAACAGCTTTACCATATCAAACCTTAAAACATAAATTTGTGCGCTTTCATTTAAGTTTTATTTATTTAATTTAAATGTTCAGATTGTTACTTTAAATACAAATGAAAACTTCCAAAAAATTATGCTGTTTTTTTGCTGTTAGAAATGTTGCTGTTTATTTTTTTTATTATTTTTTTTTCTGTAGTAAAATAACAGTAGAATTACGTTTTGAAATGTATTCGAGTCAAAGACGAAAAAGGGTTTAAGCATAAAAACAATAAGTGTAATACTGCTTTAAATTTATGTTTTTCCAAAAAAATAGTTTGTTTAATTTAGACACAGAATGACATGGAATTCTTCAATCAAGAAGGATTTTCTAGACAAGTCAAAATTATTGTGTTGTTTTAAAAAAAAAGTCAAAATTAAGTGTTTTTGCTTAAAACAAGCATAGTATTACCCAAAAGAATAAGAAAAATAATCTTATTTCAATCAGAAAACTAGATTATTTTGCTTGTTTCAAGCAAAAACTCACTTAATTTTAACTTTTTTTTTCTAAAAACAAGAAAATAATTTTTACTTGTCTAGAAAATCCTTAATGATTTAAGACTTTTTAGATATTTTGGCTGGAAACCACATATGACCAGTGGATGAAAAGACTCAAACCGGAAATTGAAAGGATTTTTGTGATATGTTTTTGTAGCGGATCTAAGAGTTAAGATCTAAGACAGCGATCCAGTCTATCCGTACAAGACAAAAAAAAAGATCGAAGTAAGAAAAGCATATAAGAATTTATCAGTATTCATTTTTACTCATTTAAAACACAATAAAATGTAATATTCTCCCTTATACTTTTATATATTTTAAATATGTACAAGTCAGAATAAGCATGTTGTTTGATTATTTACAAAAAATGCTTTTTTGTCTTGTTTCCAGCCAAAATATCTAAAAATTCTTAAATCAAGAATGATTTCTAGACAATTAAAAATTGTGTTGTTTTCAGAAAAAAAGAAGTCAAAATTAAGTGAGTTTTTGCTTAAAAAAGCTAAATAATCTGCCAATGGGCTAAAAAAAATAATCAATCAGAAAACTAGATTATTTTGCTTGTTTTAAGCAAAAACTCACTTACTTTTACCTTTTTTATTTCTGAAAACAAGACAATAATTTTTACTTGTCTAGAAAATCCTTTGTGATTTAAGAATTTTTTAATATTTTGTCTGGAAACAAGACAAAAAAAATTAAGTAAGAAAAGCATATAAGAATTTATCAGTAATAATTTTTACTCATTTAAAACACAATAAAATTTAATATTCTCCCTTATTCTTTTATATATTTTAATATGTACTGAATGACACTGTAACATTACTTTAACCAAATTTTGACATTTTATTCTCCAAACACTTATTTGAAATCTTAAAAGTAGACACTTTACTTACAATAAGCACATAAAACTTAGATCAAATCAACAAAAATCAATTCATGACATATTAAAAGACAAATTACTTTCACCCAAAATATTTGTAATTCTACATTTTTAAATTTGCCACTATCATATACTACAAAAAAACTTTTCTTACGTAGATTTTTTGTTGTTTCCAGCCAAAATATCTAAAAATTCTTAAATCAAGAAAGATTTTTCTAGACAAGTAAAAATGATTGCCTTGTTTTCAGAAAAAAAGAAGTCAAAATTAAGTGAGTTTTTGCTAAAAAAAAAAAAAAAAAAAAAAAAAAAGCAAAATAATCTGCCAATGGGGTAAAACAAATAATCTTATTTCAATCAGAAAACTAACCTAATTTTAACTTTTTTTTTTTTTTTTTCTCGAAACCGAGAATAATTTTTACTGGTCTAGAAAATCCTTAATGATTTAAGAATTTGTAGATATTTTGGCTGGAAACAAGACAAAAAAATGAAGTAAGAAAAGCATTTTTTGCAGTGAAGGCTTTGCCCATTTGTCAGTAAGAATTTTTACTCATTTAAAACACAATAAAATGTTATATTCTCCCCTATTATTTTATATATTTTAATATGTACAGTTAAAAGTCAGAAAGTAAGTTAAGTAATGAACAACCTGGTGATTGCAAAAAAAGTAAGTTACTTTTAAAAGTCAGAATAAGCTTGTTGTTTGAATTTTTACATAAATATTGTGTGAAAAATGAAAATGTAATATTATTTCAACCAAATGTTAACATTTTATTCTCCAAAAACGTATTTAAATCCTTAAAGTAGAAACTTTAAGTACATAAACCTTACATAACGTACAAGGTTACAACGTCTTTGACCCATTTATGACTTACCTAAATGTTAAACAACATAATATAAAACCTTAAAAACATACCTTTTTACTGTTTAGTTAAATGCGCAGATCGACAACAGCCTCGTTTGTATGAGTTTTAAAGCGGCAAAAAGGATCACATGACGGCTCTGGAGTCACCGGATGAAGAAAGACTGGTTCGATTACATCCAGCAAGAATAAAACAGACAGGAGGGTGAGTAAATAAACACAAGACTGTAGTTTTTGGATTTATTTTACCGCCCGGCCATCGGCTCCTCCATTCGTTATGATTTGCCAGCTTTCAGAAGCGATTCCTCGTCGGTTTCAGCTTAACTCCCGTTGACTCGCGCCATTACGCCACGGCATTTCCGGCGGGAGAGAGCGCGCGTCTATCGGGTAAAGCGCGCGACCTCTTTGCTTGCTTTCCCTCAGAGCGTAAACGCAGGAAGATGAAGTGGATGTGTCGTCTTGTGTAGCCTCTGTAAGGACGCTTCTGCCGGGCATTTTGTCTTGTTTTTTTCCTAAATAAGAGCCTGATGCTGAAAGGAAATACATCACTGCTCCAATAAATGTGATATATTTGTAGATATAGAGGTATTTGTCAAAGCAACACCAAGCGAAGCAGCTTCAGCAGAGGCGGCCATGTTGTTTAGAAGCAGCTCTGAGGCGGCTGGAAGCCAGTATACATTTAATAAAAGATAAATAGTTATATTTTTCATTTCAATTGATTTAAAAGGTAAAATATGACCTGCTCATGTTTTAAGAGGTTAATGTTGACATTTCTGTATGTTGTTTTCAGTTTCGCTGTTGTATAGAAGCAGCTCTGAGGCGGCTGGAAGCCATTATTTCAGTTAATATACATTTAATAAAAGATAAATAGTTATTTTTTCAATTTCAATTCTTTTAAAAGGTAAAATATGACCAGCTCATGTTTTAAGAGATTTATGTTGACATTCCTGTATGTTGTTTTTAGTTTGGCTGTTTAGAAGCAGCTCTGAGGCGGCTGGAAGCCATTATTTCATTTAATATACATTTAATAAAAGATAAATGGTTATATTTTTAATTTCAATTGATTTAAAAGGTAAACTATGATCAGCTTATGTTTTAAGAGATTTATGTTGACATTCCTGTATGTTGTTTTTAGTTTCGCTGTTGTTTAGAAGCAGCTCTGAGGCGGCTTGAAGCCATTATTTCAGTTAATATTATATATTTAATAAAAAATAAATAGTTATATTTTTAATTTCAATTCTTTTAAAAGGTAAAATATGACCAGCTCATGTTTTAAGAGGTTTATGTTGACATTTCTGTATGTTGTTTTCAGTTTCGCTGTTGTTTAGAAGCAGCTCTGAGGCGGCTGGAAGCCATTTTTTCATTTAATATACATTTTATAAAAGATAAATGGTTATATTTTTAATTTCAATTGATTTAAAAAGTAAAATATGACCAGCTTATGTTTTAGGAGATTTATGTTGACATTCCTGTATGTTGTTTTTAGTTTGGCTGATGGTGTTTTTGGTTTTCTCAGTAATCCTGACCCTTGGATGCTCCACGGCAAGATGACAAGCTGCGACAAAACTCGAAAGTTTGTAAGTCAATCCCCGACATCTGCCATCAAACAAACAAACACGCGCACATACGCGGGTAAACAAACTGCCATGAGGGCGAGCTGGGCGACTGATGACAATAGATGAATCAACATGGAAATTAGAGAGGAAGTCAGAGAGCACAAATCAGCTCCTCTGAGAAAGAGAGACGAGATGAGATGAGAGGACAGAGAGAACCGTACATCTGAAACCGGAGAATAGTAACAGATCCATTCACTTCCTGTCTGTGCTCTTTAGTGTGTGAGAAATGAGGATTAGAGCGTCTCAAATCATCGTAGGCAGGCTGTATAAGCTTCAAGTCTTTGTAAATATTAAGACAAGGGTGTCTTTAGTGTGGTTCAGCTTTTAAATATATATTTTTAATGTTTAATATTTCAAGAATTTAATAATATTTAATTAACTTTTTACATATTTTAAATGATTTTGTAATTTTTCGATGTATTTTAAACTATAAATTATAGAATTTTTAAAAAATGCATTTTAAATAGCTTCATATTAATATTCTATCTATTTGTTTTTTATACATTTTTAGTTATAATTTTATATTTAGTTTTAAATGCATTTGAAATATTTAATATTAATGTTTTATTAGACATTTTATATTTGTACATATATTAAACAACATTGTCTTTTAATATATTGTATTTAATTTAGTTTTTAAAAATATTTAAAAATATATTTAAAATGTTTTGTTTTTAAATGCTTTGTAAGTATTTTATATTAATACTTGTGTACTTTTGTTTTTATACATTTAAAATTGTATATTTTGTAAATGCATTTTAAATTTATTTTGTATTATTTGATGCATGTTTTCACAACGTTTTATGATGTTTTTGTTTTCTTGTATATGCACATAATATATGTTATATAATTTTATTATATAACTTTGTATATATTTATATATATTAATTATATATCATTTGTATAAATTATGACAAATAAAAAATACAGATTTTTAACATGCATTATAAATAATTTATATTAATATTTTATTAGACATTTTAGAATTGTATTACAACATTTTATATTAATATATTTTATTTTTGTTTTTAAATGTTTTAAAATATATTTTACATTTTGTAAATATTTTAATATTAATACTTATGTACTTTTTGTTTTTAGACATTTTAGATATAGTGTTATATTTTGTAAATGCATTTTAAGTTTAGATTATTTTATTAGATGCATATTTTTCACAACATAATTTTAAATGAATATTTTTTATTGTGTATATTTGTATTAATTATTTTATTCATAATTATGTATTATATTTTTTAATATTTCTATAAATTATGAAAAAAATAAAAGTATTTTAAACATGCATTTTAAATATTTTATATTAATGTTTTATTAGGCATTTTATAATTGTGTATATATACATACATACATACATACATACATTTATTTATTTATTTTATTTTTATTAGTATTTTTTTACATTTTGTATTAATATATTTTATTTAAAAAAATGTATATATATTTTCAATTTTGTATTTTTAATGCATTGCAAATATTGTATATTGATGTTTATGGACTTGTTTTTATACCTGTTAGATATAAAGTTATTTTGTGAATTCATTTTCAATTTTGTTATTTTGTTAGAAGTATTTGATAATTTTTATGCATTTTTCACAACAATATTTTGTATACATTTTATTTGTTTTCTTGTATTTTATATATTTTCATTGCTTACTATATTTGTTTATATATTATTTTTTTATATATTTTTGAAATGCATTTTAAATATTGTATGTTAAAGTTTTATAAAATGTTATGTTTTTAATATAATTGTAAATGAGTATTATAATTTTGTATTTTTTAATAATTGTGTAATTGTGTAAATCTAGAATATTATTAATAATAACTAATAGTATATCAATAATACTAAAATAACACTAAATGCACAAACAATGGATGCATTTAAAATATGTTTGATAACATATTTGTAATAAATAATTTGTAATATTTTTTAGATGTAATTTTATATAGATTTTTAAATGCATTTAAAATAGTTATTTTTTATTGCATATATTTTGTATGTAATTCTAATAAATAGTGTAGAACAGTAGTTTGAGTGTTTAAGGATAGTTTGCAGTCAGTGTCATCTATCTTTGTGTGTGTCAGGAGACAGGCGTCTTGTTTTCTGTCAGATGTTTGTTAATGATCTGTGTTTGATTGGTTTGTGTGCGGCAGACGCTGAGTGTTGTATGGCTGAGGTCAGGTCGGTTGTGTCGCCGTCTGACCCGCAGAACACCTGAGAGCGACCCCAGAACAGCCTCATTAGCAGAACAAACGGCCCGCTGCACACTAATGAGCTCACAGCCATCCCTGTGTTTCCTCTAATAACGGCTGCAGTCATTAGAGCTCTGCTTCATCATCCTCCTCTTCCTCACGATTCACAGGTGAACGTCTGCGATCCACCATCAGCCTCAGCACACACTCACCGCTAAACTACTCCTGTCTGTCTGTGCCTAGAATTACAATCATGATAGAAATATACTAGAAATATGCTAGAAACATGCTAACATGCTAGTAACTTGCTAATCATGCTAGACACATGTTAGTAACTTGCTAATCATGCTAGAAACATGCTAGAAACTTGATGATAATGCTAGAAACATGTTAGTAACTTGATAATCATGCTAGAAACATGTTAGTAACTTGATAATAATGCTAGAAACATGTTAGTAACTTGATAATGATGCTAGAAACATGTTAGTAACTTGATAATGATGCTAGAAACATGTTAGTAACTTGATAATGATGCTAGAAACATGTTAGTAACTTGATAATCATGCTAGAAACATGTTAGTAACGTGATAATGATGCTAGAAACATGTTAGTAACTTGATAATGATGCTAGAAACATGCTAGAAACTTGATATTCATGCTAGAAACATGCAAGTAACTTGATAATGATGCTAGAAACATGTTAATAACTTGATAATGATGCTAGAAACATGTTAGTAACTTGATAATGATGCTAGAAACATGCTAGAAACTTGATATTCATGCTAGAAACATGCAAGTAACTTGATAATGATGCTAGAAACATGTTAGTAACTTGATAATGATGCTAGAAACATGTTAGTAACTTGATATTCATGCTAGAAACATGTTAGTAACTTGATATTCATGCTAGAAACATGTTAGTAACGTGATAATGATGCTAGAAACATGTTAGTAACGTGATAATGATGCTAGAAACATGTTAGTAACTTGATAATGATGCTAGAAACATGTTAGCAACTTGATAATCATGCTAGAAACATGTTAGTAACGTGATAATGATGCTAGAAACATGTTAGTAACTTGATAATCATGCTAGAAACATGTTAGTAACGTGATAATGATGCTAGAAACATGTTAGTAACTTGATAATGATGCTAGAAACATGCTAGAAACTTGATATTCATGCTAGAAACATGCAAGTAACTTGATAATGATGCTAGAAACATGTTAATAACTTGATAATGATGCTAGAAACATGTTAGTAACTTGATAATGATGCTAGAAACATGCTAGAAACTTGATATTCATGCTAGAAACATGCAAGTAACTTGATAATGATGCTAGAAACATGTTAGTAACTTGATAATGATGCTAGAAACATGTTAGTAACTTGATATTCATGCTAGAAACATGTTAGTAACTTGATATTCATGCTAGAAACATGTTAGTAACGTGATAATGATGCTAGAAACATGTTAGTAACGTGATAATGATGCTAGAAACATGTTAGTAACTTGATAATGATGCTAGAAACATGTTAGCAACTTGATAATGATGCTAGAAACATGTTAGTAACTTGATAATCATGCTAGAAACATGTTAGTAACTTGATAATGATGCTAGAAACATGTTAGTAACTTGATAATGATGCTAGAAACATGTTAGTAACTTGATAATGATGCTAGAAACATGTTAGTAACTTGATAATGATGCTAGAAACATGTTAGCAACTTGATAATGATGCTAGAAACATGTTAGTAACTTGATAATGATGCTAGAAACATGTTAGCAACTTGATAATGATGCTAGAAACATGCTAGTAACTTGATAATGATGCTAGAAACATGTTAGTAACAGAAACATGTTAGTAACGTGATAATGATGCTAGAAACATGCTAGTAACTCGATAATGATGCTAGAAACATGCTAGTAACGTGATAATGATGCTAGTGATAATAATGCTAGAAACATGTTAGTAACTTGCTAATCATGTTAGAAACATGCTTGTAACTTGCTAATCATGCTAGAAACATGCTAGTAACTTGCTAGTTAGAAACATGCTTGTAACTTGCTAATCATGCTAGAAACATGCTAGTAACTTGCTAGTAACTTGCTAATCATGTTAAAACATGACATTAACATTAACTTTCTAATTATATTAGAATTATGTTAGCAACATACTAGCAACTTGTTAATCATGCTAGAAACATGCTAGCCACACGCTAACAACTTGTTAATCATGCTTAAAAAAAACTAGCTAGCAACTTGTTAGTCATGCCAACAATTTGCTAGTAATATGCTAATCATGCTAGAAGCAGACTACCAACATGCAAGCAACTTGATAATCATGCTAGCAACTTGCAAATCATGCTAGAAGCGTGTTAGCAATCTTGCTAATAATGTTAGACACATGGTAACAACTTGATAATCATGCTAACAACATGCTAGTAACTTGCAAATCATGCTAGTAACATGTTAAACATTCTAGAAACCTGCTAGTAACATGTTAATCACGCTTTAAACATGTTGGTGATATGCTAATCATGCTAGCAACATGTTAGTAACATGCTAATTGTGATAAAATCTTTAAGCTTTAAATGTACTTCAAACTTTAAACTATTCCAGACTAAAAACAGTATATATATATATTGTATATTTTATATACTGAAATATTGTAATAATTTCTGTAATATTGAATCTGTTTTCTTATTTTTAATAATATTAATAATACAAATGAAATTATAATTAATTAATTAATTAATTGGAAAATAAATTAATTAATAAATAAAAATATTGTATAAATTATCATAAAATATATATTGTAAAATGCACACCTGTGATCAAACATCAGTAGATTGTGTGTGTGTGTGTGTGTGTGTGTGTGTGTATATATATATATATACATATTAAAATTTCTATTATATTGAATCTTTTTCTCTTTTTTTATTATTGTTACATTCTCATTCAATATTTTACTTTTAGTAAGTTTGATCAATAATAATATATCATTAAACATGTGACTTTTTATGGATCATTGGTGTGTTTTATAATATTTCTGTTGCCATTGTGTTACTAAAGTCACACTAGGCTTTTATACATGTAATTATGGCACCTAAATATGTAATTAATAAATAAACATGATTTAAATAATTGAACAAATAAATAAACAAACAACAATTAACTGCAACAATAAATTAATGAATAAAAATAGTAATATAATACAGTATAATATAATAATAGTCATTTTGACCAATAATGTTCTAAATGTTTAGTTTAGATTGCTCATTGGTGTATTTTATCATATAGCTCTTGCTGTTGTGTTATTAAAGTCACGCTAGGCTCATTTACATAAATTAGCGCTGTAATTATGGCATTTAAATATGTAATAAATAAACGTTAATGCCAATTTGCTAAAGCCCATGTGACTGGAATATCTGCCAGATGTTTCTCTGTTACTATTTCACACCGTTTACATTACATGATTCACATAGAAGAGCCGCTGAATATTCAAATCACTATTAACCATTATCATACAGGAAAAATAATCGTTTGCAGCCGAGATCCAAACCACATGAGTATTAAAGTTAATGTAGGTCATTTACATGTTTAAATTGAATTAATTACATGATACATTCAGTTTAATTAGTGGAATGACTTTGCAGCTTTTTGCAATGTTTGATTGACATATCAAGTGACCAATCAGAGTTTGCTGTGACATTTAGGGGCGGGTTTATCTGAAATTCTCACTTCCATCATAAACAATTAGTCCACAGATGAATTAAGAAATGTTTATTACAAATGAATCTCTTGACTGTGGCATTAATAATTAACACTGAAGATCATTTATTATTTAAGGTTAAAATGTGTGTTTACAGTAAGTAAATAAGTAAAAAAAAAAATTTGAAAGTGGAGGTTTAGTGAAGGTTGATTAAGTATAGTGAAATTATATATTTCTTTTAGTACATTCGATTTATTTAATCTGTTTGATGCATATTTAATATGTGCATCACATTTTTATTTAAATAAGTTCTTATTCATTTATTATTGGTATTTTTAAGTAATTTTTAAAATAATAGTTTTATCAGCTGTAATATTTAGACTGGATTAGAGTCAAATAATTGTTACAAAAACAATAATTAGTTAACGAAATGAAAAATAAACAATTAAATACATAAACAATTATTATTATTACAATACTGACATCAAAACATCAGAATTCAGATGTATTTTTTAAAAGAATGTATAATATTTTTTTTAAATATTAAAACGTTTATTTTAAGTTTAGTAAAACAGTTCATATTTGGTAAATATTCGTAATATTTAATATTTTTATTCTTAATTTTAGTTATTGTTGCTTCATTAAAGATATTTTAATTTTAGTCATTTTGATCAATATTAATTAATTTGATAAATTCAGCTATTTGTTGATCGTTAGTGTTTTATCATTATTATTTTTTTAATAATTATTAATGTGAAATTATTTAAAAAATAATTAAATGTTTTATATATATATATATATATATAGTTACTATATTTTATTGTCAAAAGTATTTTAACATTTATTGGGCCGTAAACCTCCATTGCATGTACTTAAATGTAAAAGTGATTAAAATAACT
>NC_133367.1:3915098-3973012 GCF_049309525.1 Garra rufa
ATATATATATATATATATATATATATATTTTTTTTTTTTTTTTTACTAGCCACTGACATTTATTATTTAATTTTTTTACTAGCCACTGACATTTATTATTATTATTTTTTTTAATAGCCACTGACATTTATTTATTTATAGTTTTATTTATTTATTTTACTGGCCACTGCCATTTTTTTTATAGTTTTATTTATTTATTTTACTGGCCACTGCCATTTATTTTATTTATTTATTTATAGTTCTATTTATTTATTTTACTAGCCACTGCACTGCCATTTATTTATTTATTTTTTCCATCATTTGCTCACCAATGGATCATCTGCAGTGAATGGGTGCCATCAGAATGAGAGTCCAAACTGATAAAAACATCACAATAATCCACAAGTAATCCACACCACTCCAGTCCATCAGTTAACATCTTGAGAAGAAGCCAAAAGCTAAAAAAAAAAATCCATCCTTAAGTTTTATTTTTGAACTGGAGAAAGTCTTATTATGGATTATAGACGCCATGAATTTTTCTTACAAACATGCAGCTTTTGGCTTCGCAATAGTAATGAGATTACTTATTGGATTACTTGTGGATTACTTTAATGTTTTAATCAAATATTTGGACTCTCATTTTGACGGCACCCATTCACCGCAGCCAAAAAATAGCTAATTTCCCTCATAAACACATCCTTTTTCTCTAAACTCCAGGTACTTTTTTGCTTCAAATCAAGTGTTTGAGTTGCTTCGGTTCACAGCTCTCGACTCCCGAAGACTTTTCGAAACCCCCACAGAGAAAATGAGCGGGAAAAGCACTCGGGATGTTTTTCGGCCTGAAATTGTCCGGCGGCCTCCGTTCGGTGCAAGTGAAGCGACGGAGGTCCTTGGTTGACATTCAGAGCAGCGGCTGTGATTGAGAGCTCCAGTAATTGCCTCTGAAAGCCGTCGAATGTTTTCATCGCGCCGGCCGAAGTCGTTACTCCCTGAACCGTGTAAAGATCGCGCCACCCCAGAAGCGGCTGCATTAACTTAATAATCACTTTCCCCTCTCCATCCGGCTCTTTTTGGCTTTATTTAGGGGAGCGGCGAGCCACGCGGGACAAAGAGCGGCAGAGGAACAAATAACACATTGTCAACAGATTGCATGAGTGAGGCGTTCATGCTCCACCGGACTCGATTATAATTTACTTCACCAAATCCACGACATTAAAAGAGGCCAGAAATGATGCTTATTCAGCCAGGGCCGTCAAGGAGCGACTTGAAAGGCCTGCGGTTATTTGTATCGCCTCTCAAGTGCCGTTTATCTCTCTTATGTGAAATTACAGCTCCTTGAGAAGTTTATTGACGGTGCTTTGAATTGAAAACGAAAAGCGATATCGATTGACCTTCCTCTCACGAAGGAAAAAGTTAGTTTTGAAGTTGCGGGTGAATTGAAGTGGACCAGAACATCGGACAATGGAGGATCTTTTCAATGAATCATTGAAACCAGTTTCCAGAAATCAATTCCAAATCATATTATTATTACTACCATAATTATTTATATAGCTCCTTTCTTAAAAGCATGTTTAAGAGAGAAAAAAAATTAACAATTTAAAGTTTAAAAATGATAGTTAAGAAGGAGCAAAAATAAATAATAGATAAAAAATAAATTAAAAAAGAAAAAATTATGCAATTGAAAATTTTAAAATTATAGTTAAGAAGCAAAAATAAATAGATAAATAAATAAATATGTAATATTAATATTACTTACAAATATGCATGGGAAAATTGAACACAAACAACAACAATAATACTAATAAAAGAATGAGTATGTGTCCAATGTAATGTATGAATAGATATTAATGTAATAACGACTAATAAAAAAACAAAAATATTAATAATAATAATAATAATAATAATGAGTTGTCCAAACTTTTGTAAAGTAAATAATCAATAAATACAATTTTAGTATTATTGGGGGCTTATTTGATATATTTTAAATAAATAAATTATACTACTACTACTCCTACTACTACTAATAATAAGCTGTCCTTTTGAAAGCAGTGAAAATAAATAAAAACAAAGAATTTATTAAATTAAAAAAAAAGTTTTATTAAAATCGTATTATTAAAATTATTAAGAAATGTGTGGGAGAAAAAACAAACAAACAAATAAATGCACTGTACTATTATTATGGGTCCAAAGTAATAAATAAATATTAATACAATAACAAATAATAAATTATTATTATTATATTAATAATAGCAACACCAATATTAATAATAATAATAATAATAATAATGAGTGGCCCAAACCTTTGAAAAGTAGTAAAAACAAACAAACAAATAAGAATTTTACTATTATTCAGAAATGTTGGCTCTTACTAAATAAATAAATAAATAAATATGAATGAATAAATTATACCATTATTCAGAAAGGTGGGGTCTTAATATATATTTAAAATTATTGATGATAATAATAATAATAATAATAATAATAATAATAATAATAATAATATAATAATAATAATAATAATGAACTGTCAAAGCTTTTGAAAAGTAGCATGTAAATAAATAAATAAATAAATAAATATTACTATTATTCAGAAATGTGGGGTCTTAAATAATATATATATAATATATTAATACATATTAAATGTATAATAATAATAATAATAATAATAATAATAATAAGTTGTGCAAACTTTTGAAAAGTTATAAAATAAATAAATACATAAGCATTTTACTATTATTCAGAAATGTGGGTTCTTATATATTTTAAATTAATAATAATAATAATAATAATAATAATAATAATAATAATCTGCCCAATCTTTTGAAAATTACTGTAAATAAATAAATGCATACATAAATAAATGAACAAAATAAATACATTTGTACTAATATTCAGAAATATGGGGTCTTAATATATATTTAAATTAATAATAATAATAATAATAATAATAATAATAATAATAGCAAAAACAATGAGCTGCCCAAACTTTTGAAAAGTAATAAAATAAATAAATAAGAATTTTACTATTATGCAGAAAAGTAGGGTCTTAAATAATATATTTAAAATTTATAATAATAATAATAATTATTATTATTATAATTATTACAGGGGATGGGGAATAAACAAACAAACAAACAAAAAAACAAACATCTGTACTGTTATTCAAAAAATAAACTGTACTAAAAGTTTGGTGTGATTAGTTATCACAACTTAAAATTTCACATTAGAATAAGTAATAATGCGTTGTTTACACTTAAAATACATACTTGTGCTTGACTTAAAATGATCAATTTTGTTAACTTGTTAACTAGTTTTAATCACATTATCTCAACAAATATTACGTTGTCGTAACTAACTGCAGCAGCATTTTTAATGCGTGTGTGTCCGTATTATAATATAGCAACTCAATTATTTTCAAAAGGTAAGGCTTTTCTATTTTAAGTGAAAAGCCTGAGCGACGGCAAGATACGGCAGAGGTTGCTGTATCTTGACAAACAGTACAGTACAGGAGCCTCCTATTTTCACTTGTACCTTCATTTTCCAACCATTCCAGCATTGTAATCCCTGTTTCATGACTATTTTAAAGCCCTCAGCGCCTACTTTCTTCCAAACCCGTGAATCAAAACAGAAAAAAAACAATCCTTTGGCATGCGTATCATCACACACAGACTCGTAAGGCGACTACGAGAGACTAATAATGCGTTTTTCCGTCCGAGCGAAAGCGCCAGTGTATTAGCATAATGTTGCAGCAAGTGAAAGTTATCCGGTTGCTATGGTGAAGCCATCAAAGAGACATCGAGCCTTAATATGGTATGAGCATATTACATTTACATATTCTGTTCGAGCTGGAGATGTTTCACTAGAACACTGTGAAGACGCGCAAGTCACGCCGGCTGAAGAAAGCGCCTTTCAGATTGGAAAAAGATGCTTTTACATTCGTATAAAAGACTGAACTCAAGCACCTCACAGCATCGCCGTGTTTCACTCGACGGATTTCAAGAAGTAAAAGCAATGAGCTGAGAATCTAAGCAGGCAAACCTTGAGCTGTTTGGTTTGTCAGCAGGATAGAGGTGAAAGGTCAAGCCCTGAAACCTACTGAATGGTCAATGACCTCGGTGTACCCTCACATTACCACACCTGATGCCAGTGCTGTTAAAAACATAACCTTAAACTATTACAGCAGTGAAATAAAATGAAACAGAAATATTAGATGAAAAATTCAATCTTAAACAAAACTTAGAAATGTGGATTTACCAACTAACTAAAATGAACGTTTAAACTGCAATACTCAAATTACAAGAGCTAAAACTAAAAATACATTTAAATAAATTTAAATGTAAAAAAATGTAAAAGCCGATTCAAAACATTGGCAAGTGGTAAATACAAAATCCTAAAAACTTATTTACAATTACAGTAAAATTGCAAGAAATAAACTTAAAAAAAAAGTAATTAGGGCTTAATCTAAATTTAAAAAAAGCATAACAAAATTGTATAATTACTCAAAACCTAAACTAAAATTAACATTAAAAGTGAGAATATTAAAAAGGTAAAAGTAAAACTGAAAAAAAATAATAATAATAATTCAAAATATTAATGTCACGGTGTGTTTGAGGAAAGAAGCGCAACACAAAGATGAAGATAAAAGGCAGTCTTTAATATAATCCACACAGGTAAATCCACAATAGGAGGGTAGTAAACACACATACATAACCTTGAGACCGGATGACAAAAAATGAACTGAATGCAACTCATAAAGACAGGTGATAACAGGGAACTAATTAAGACATAGGTGACCAAGGTAACTAATAATGACTTAACAAGGACAGGAAACAGGAACAACCATATATGGCACATGAGGGAGAAACCAACACAAACAGTCCCGGGGTGTGACAGTTTGCTCCCCTCCCGGAAGGCGCGACCTCACGCCGTAGAAGAAAGAAGGGAGGGGACTAAGGAGGTGAACAAAGGATTGGATGTGGGATGGAAAGAGGAAGTCTGTACAGGTGGAGGCTTCAGCGGAGGACAGATTCCCAGAAAGAGGACGATAAGCAAAGTCCAAGGAGGTGATGATGGAGGGAGAAGCCAAGGAGGAGACAGAAGGGTCCAGGGTGGATCAGACGGAGGGAGGAGACCCAAAGCAAAAGTAGCCAGGCAAGACCCAGGCCACAGCCCTGATGGCGGTCCACGGTGGAGCCGACGGAGGAAGGAGCCATGGTGGAGAAAGGGCTGACGACTCTAGGGGGCCGCCCGACAGTGGCAGAGCAAGTGGAGGTGGAGCCAGAGGCGACACAAGGATCCGGAGGGCCAAGGAGGAGCACAAGGCTCTGTCGACCGAGGCAGAGATCCGGAGGTCCACGACAGAGGACTGAGGTGGAGCTGGAGGAAGGACTGACAGAGGACTGAGGTGGAGCTGGAGGGAGGAAGGAGCCCAATGGAGCCGGTGGGATGGAGCGACGAGGCACAGCCGCAGGAGTGGAGTCCTAAGACGATGGTGGGTCAATGACCCACCAAGGCAGAATTGGAAGGATAAGTGAGTTTTGCATCCGATGACCCCTTTAAGTCACAGGAGAGACAAGGTAACTAATAATGACTTAACAAGGACAGGAAACAAGAACAACCATATATGGGCACATGAGGGAGAAACCAACACAAACAGTCCCGGGGTGTGACAGTTTGCTTCCCTCCCGGAAGGCACGACCTCGTGCCGTAGAAGAAGGGAGGGGACTAAGGAGGTGAACAAAGAATTGGATGTGGGATGGAAAGAGGAAGTCGTACAGGTGGAGGCTTCAGCGGAGGACAGATTCCCAGGAAGAGGACAATAAGCAAAGTCCAAGGAGGTGATGATGGAGGGAGAAGCCAAGGAGGAGACAGAAGGGTCCAGGGTGGATCAGACGGAGGGAGGAAACCCAAAGCAAAAGTAGCCAGGCAAGACCCAGGCCACAGCCCTGATGACGGCCCACGGTGGAGCCGACGGAGGAAGGGCTGACGACTCTAACAGTCCTGGGGTGTGACTATTAATAAATACTATAGTAATATATAAATAATATTAATAAAAAAAAACTTATAAATATTTGGCAAACTAAAATATAATCAAATTAATAAAATTGCAAAAACCAAAACAGAAATAAAAGTTAATTCTAAATATATATATATATATATATTAGGGCCGGGACTCGATTAAAAAAATTAATCTAATTAATTAGAGGCTTTGTAATTAATTAATCGAAATTAATCGCATTTTAATCGCATATAAATATTTGACCTGAGAACAGTGAGAAGTAAGTTTTTTCATATGGATTTTTAGTATACCATTGAATAATGACTGAATACATAAACTTAAGCAACAAAATATTGTTTATTTTTGTTCAACCAAGTCCAACAGACCAGTGCAATATTGCCATTAACTGTAGCAATAGGATACAGTGTTTCCCATAACGAAAACATTTATTTCAGTGAACAAATAAATCCAAAACTCTCTATTTTAACATTTTGAACAATAGGACTTTACAATCTTTTGCTATTTTTTTTTTTTATAAATTCTTGTGTTTTAATTTTTCTCATAATCAAATGAAAGCATAAACATTTATTTATTTTTAATCAAATGTTAAAATCAATAAATAATAATAATCATAGTATTTTTTTCCAAAATTAAGTGGTTAATCTTGTTGTTATATTTATTTTTTATCATATTGTTTTTTGTCAATTATTTAAATAGGAATATTGTTCTGTTTCATGTTAAACCGTACTTTTATTTTGACAGGTTGCCGTGAAGTTTCTGTGTGTAAAGTATGATATGATGCTAGTTTTCTCAAATGAAACGGTAAAAGTGACACTGACAGTAGCTTTGGAGATTGAGTCTATCTGTTCATTTGAGATGCAAATGCCAAAAATTAACTGGAGCATCACGCGTGCAGTGTAAAAAAACGCGTCTCTGCCATTTTAACATACAGAGGCAAACGGTACATGCAGGATTCATATTAAAACGGTCTTTTTGCATTTCAGTTTTCACAGACACTAGTCCATATCGCGATTTGAATTAAGTGACAGACCAACTTTTGATTTATCAATCCAAAAATCGACGAATTTACATGGCATGCCGTGCTATAGTAAATTCGTTTTTTATGAATGGAGTCCGCGATCCAGTCCGTGTTTTCTTGGAGGAGACATTGTAAACGAGCCCCCCTAAGATAATGGTAGGGGAAACACTGGGATATTTAGAAATACACTAGCCTTCATTTCAGAAATTCAGGTACCCTATAGGTAGGTAGACCTTCTGTAAAAGCATTGAGGTGATACCTGAGGCTCGATGTGCTGCGGTGATATGCGCATTCCTTTGTCTAAACGCTAGTTGGTGCTCCAGTATAATCGGTCCGCTGAAACTCATCCAGTGAGAAACGTTCTGCGGTGCAAAATTAAGTGCGATTAAAATGCGTTAAAAAAATTAACGCGTTATTTTTGTGTAATTAATTAATCTAAATTAACGCGTTAAAGTCCCGGCCCTAATATATATATATATATATATATATATTTTTTTTTTTTAAACTGAACCTAAAATTTGAATGAAAACTGAAAATATAAAAGGCTAATTTAACTTATTAATAAATATGATGATACTATTTAAATGTACACAAACAATTACAAAAATTTTTTACAAAAACTAAAATCAAAGTAAACATAGCAACATTATATGAAAACCAATTCCTACGTATTTGTACAATTTTATTCCACGCTCTCATATGCCGAAAAAGTGAACATAGCAACGTTATCTCACGACCAATTTATACATATTTTATGCAGTGGCAAATTCGTACAAATTTTTCTCTGTGCAATGTTATCTCACAACCAATTAGTGCGTATTTTATGAGGTGTGTAATTCGTACAAATTTTTCTACACTTTCACATGGCAAACAAGTGAACATAGCAACGCTAACTCACAACCAATTCGTACGCATTTTACGAGACGGCTAATTTATACACATTTTTTCACGCTTTCACATGGCGAACAAGTGAACATAGCAACGTTATCTCACGAACAATTTATACGCATGGCTAATTCGTACAAATCTTTTTATGTGCAATGTTATCTCACGACCAATTGGCGTGTATTTTACGAGGTGCGTAATTCGTAAATGTTTTTCTATGCTTCTACACGTGGTGAACAAATGAACATAGCAACATTACCTCACAACCAATTTGTACGTATTTTACATGGTGGCTAATTCATATGACCTTAATTGTACGATTTGTCTGGACCCCAGGGTCAGGAAGGTTTAGGGGCAGGGTTAGGGGTAGGCCATTCACCCGAATTCATACAAATTGGGGAAAAATTTGTATGAAAAATCATACGACTTTGTACGAGTGAGGTCGTACGGATTAGCCACCTCATAAAATATGTAGAAATTGCTAAAAAATCGGGTTGGAAAATAGCTACACCAACTAACCCAGTCAAAACATGATGCTACAAATAAAAACCTGTGTACTTTCGATTCTAATGGATATCATATTTGAGTACTTATTGTGCACTTGGCTGTCGTCTTTTACACCGTAATGATCTTTAATTCCTATTCAACGTTTGCAAGGGGGAAAAAAAAAAAAAAACAGCCGAGAAGCGAATCTCTCATCCTGTTAGCATAGCTGTTTCACTAATGCCCTGCAATCAAATGAATAAATAATTTCCAAAACAATTACAGCTCTCTCTGACAATTTAGACACGGCTGCTTTTTTTGCGACGGCGGCAATTATCGGAGCGCTCGTGTGTGCGAGCGTGATTTTCTCGAGAGCGCACCTAACCGCACCAATAGAGGGTAAATAAAGCACTAGTCAAACACATAAAGGAGGAGCACAATACCTTGGGATTAGGAAAAGTGGAGAGGGCGGCAATCACTTACAGACTGATGGAAGAGCAATTGAGCTGTTCCTTCACCCATCCGCTACGCCGTCCACATGTGGAGTGAACGATTCTCAACACAAAGGTGTATTAAATCACTTATGAAAGGGATTTATTTTGAGCAGTTCTTTCTTTTAGACATATGCCGCAGCGATTAGCATATTCCCCTGCTCATACAAGCTAAACTGCTCTGGTTTAGCTGGTCTCTAAGCTTAAAAGTGCCCAAAACGTCAAAGGACGTCAGCCTGACTAAGACCAGCAAATGTTTTAAAGCTAATTTAGGGTACAGTGGTTAAGCTAGCTACATTTTTAGCAAGTTCACATCCAGTCTGCAACGCTTCCGCTATGAAAAAATCTTTCCACCTGATTAGCTAGTTTGGTTTGATGCTTTTAAGGGCTTTTTGCTACCAGCAAACTAGCTTACGTTGTTTTTAACATGAAAGGTTTCACTAGTGACGCGAAAGTCACGTTACACATTTAAGATTTGGACTTTAGGAATCTGTATGCATTTAACAAGTCTTCAAAGTGACAGTAAACAACAATGGCTCCTTCAATCTTCAATATTTCCCAAAATTTTTCACTACGGGAAAAATACTAGCTAGTACTTTCTGAATTTAGCATATATTATGCTTACGAACATGTTTAAGTACTTCATTATACTGTATGCTACATGGATTAGCCGTATATTGCATTTAGCATGCTACAATTAGTAGTAGTAGCACATCTTTCTCAAAAACAACACATTTTATTCTGTGTAAGTTTGGAGTGGGAACAGTTTTTAAACAATAGCTAAAAACTGTAAAAACCTGTCAGAAAAAACTTTTTGCAATTCCATTTTAATACTTAATTATATGCTACAAGGACTATCCTGTGTTAGCATATATTGCGTTTAACATGCTACGATAAGTAGCAGTAACAAATCTTGCCCAGGAATTCCTGTAAATGTTATTCTGTGTGAGTTTGGAGTGGGAAATCGCTAAGAAACCTCACATTTTCAAAAAAACAAAAAACAAAAAAAAAAAAAACTGATTAGCTTAGACGTTTGAGATTAGTTGTAACAGTAAACCAAGCTAACCTGAATGTAAAACGCTTCAGATGCATACTTCATGAGTTAGCATATACTGCTTTTATCATGCTATGATTAGTAGCAGTAGTAGCAAATTTTTGGAGTGGGAAAATATTTTAAACAATAGCTAAATTAAAAAAAAAAAAAAAAAAAAAACTCAAGAAACCGGTCTGGAAAATGTTTCGCAATTCCATTTTAATACGTAATTATATGCTACAAGGACAAGCCTACGTTTAGCATAAACTGTGCTTAAGATGCTATGATTAACAATTCCCTGCTGAAAAAAACAGCTAAAACCAGCCTAGGCTGGTTGGCTGGCCTTAGCTGGTTTAAGCTGGAAGTTGCTGGTTTGGTCTCCTAGTCTGACCAGCTAAGACCAGCCTGGCCAGGCTGGAAAAGTGGCCAAAACCCCTCTAAAACCAGCCTGCTGTCCAGCTAAATCCAGGCTGGTTGACCAGCTAAAACCAGCCAACCAACCTAGGCTGGTTTTAGCTGTTTTTTTCACCAGGGTAGTAGCAAATCTTTCTCAGAAACTCCAACAAATGTTATTCTTTGTGAGTTTGGAGTGGGGAAATTTTTTAAACAATAGCTAAAAAAAAAAAAAAAAAAAAAAATCAAGAAACCCGTTTGAAAAATGTTTCACATTTCCATTTTAATACTTAATTATATGCTGAATGGACTAGCCTGTGTTAGCATATACAGTGTTTAACATGCTATGCTTAACAGTATCCTGCTGAAAAAAAAAACTCAAACCAGCCTAGGCTGGTTGGCTGGTCTTAGCTGGAAGTTGTTGGTTTTAGCTGGTCTCCCAAACTGACCAGCTAAGACCAGCCTGGAAAAGTGGCCAAAACCCCTCTAAAACCAGCCTGCTGTCCAGCTAAAACCAGCCAACCAACCTAGGCTGGTTTTAGCTGTTTTTCTCACCAGGGTAGTAGCAAATCTTTCTCAGAAACTTCAACAAATGTTAATTTATGTGTTTGTATTGGGAAAATATAATTTTAACAATCGCTAAAAAAAAAAAGTTTGGCAGGAAAGACTAACTTTTTCTCACATTTTCTGCGTAGCTATTTCAAATCAAAGTTAAAATGGTGAAACCATTATACAGTTACTCTTTCCTGCCAAACTAGCATTGTTACTGCAACTAATGTTACTATAGTAAAACCACGGTAATCTGACATCTGCCACACTTGCTGTACTTACTATTACTGTAATTAATATTATGGTGAATCATGGTAAACTTAAGCTTATCTCTCAAACTAGCAAGGTTACTGCAATTAGTGATACTCGGATAAAAATATGGTAAATCAAACCTCTTCTGCCAAACCAGCAAGATATTACCATTCATTTTACTATCGTAAAACCATGGTAAACATAACCTTTTTTATCCAAACTAGCACAGATGCTACCATCAGTGTTACTATAGTAAAACTTAAATTATTTATGCCAAACTAGCACAATAACCACAATCAATGTTACTAAGGTAAAACTATGGTAAAGGTAATGGTAAACTATGGTAAAAAGTTTATCTTATCTGCCAAGCACAGTTACTTCAATTAACATTATGGTAAAACATGGTAAATCAAATCTTTTCTGCCAAACTAGAATAGATACAGCAAAAAAAGGTTCTGAAAAATGTTTCGTAATTCCATTTTAATAATTATATGCCTCAAGGACTAGCCCTTTGTTAGCATATTTTGCATTTAACATTCTACGATTTGTAGTAACAAATTTTTCCAAGAAACGCCTGCAAATTCTAACTTTTGTAATTCCTTTTGTCAATGCTAGTGGCTAGTACTACATCTTTAAGACTTGAATTGTGGGAACTCCCTGCTGAAATAACTCCCAGGCTGGTTTTAGAGGGGTTATGGCCACTTTCCCAGCCTGGCCAGGATGGGAGACCAGCTAAAACCAGCTACTTCCAGCTCAAACCAGCCTAGTCTGGTTTTAGCTTTTTTTTCAGCAGGGCTGAAAGACCACGAAAGTCTCAGAATTGACAGTAAAACAACAGCACCTCCTCTGGTCCTCTAAATTTTCAAGAATATTGGCCTGACTAGCTTTTTTTGATTGGTTTTACAGATGTTTGAGACTAGCTGTAACAGAGAAGATGATGTTAGACAGCCAACATGACTTCACATAATTCATTATATGCTACATGTAATAGCCTACGATTAGCATAAATTGCTTTTAGCATGCTACGATTAGCAGTAGCAGCAAATCTTTCCCAAACTCCAACAAATGTTATTCTGTCCCTGGTGAAAAAAACAGCTAAACCAGCCTAGGCTGGTTGGCTGGTCTTAGCTGGTTTAAGCTGGAAGCAGCTGGTTTTAGCTGGTCTCTCAACCTGGCCAGGCTGGGAAAGTGGCCAAAACCCTTTAAATCCAGCCTGCTGACAAGCTAAAACCAGCATAGGCTGGGTTTTTTCCACCAGGGGTGTGAGTTTGGAGTGGGAAATAGCTAAGAAACCTTTCCTTTTCACAATTCTGTTTATCAGCGCTAGTGGCGTAAAAGTCAAATGGTACATTTTTAAGACTCAAGCTTAGGGAATGTGTTGTCTACCATCAGCATTCAACAGACGGACCCCGAAAGTCTCCGAAGTGACAGTAAAACAACAGCGGCTCCTCGGCATCCATCTGATCCCCCTCAGGAAGGCTGCATTTTGCCAGTTGTTCTTTGTAAGAAGATGTGCTGCGTCGACCCCATGCGTCCCCGCTCCAGTCCCCGGTGGCGGCTTAAAAAAGTGCAGCTGACATTGAGTGGAGTTCAGCGGGCCTCCATCTGCACCCGCGTCTCCCACCGGACCCTTTTGCCCAGCAAACCTCCCTGACTGCGCTCCACATTCAGCCGTACAGCCGTTTGACTTCGGCTCTCCCCCCTCCGCTCCCGGGAGAGTCCCGCTCGGCATTGACAAATGCGCGAACGCTGCGCTCTGGCTGACGGTTTCATTTGTATTTATGCGGCTCCCTGGGTAGCCCTTAAAATAACTATTGAATTTACAGCGACACAGACTCGCTAAAACGGCCGGAAGTGAAGACGGGAATAATCAAAATACGCGTCCGGCCCCTTCGATTTCTACGTCTACTCATCAGGATGCAAAATGGCGTGAGGATGCAGGACATGCTCTCCATAAATCAATCTTTTGTCTTTTGAGTGTAGGTGCATTTCTGACTGACAGGTTCAATTTGCTTGACCTTGGCTTTCCTTTACATGCACCAAATATATAAACGAGGGGCAGAAGCCTAGACGCGTCAATCCATCATCAGGGACGGCTCATTTATTCAGCACCGCTGACTGTAACGTTGTTCTTATGAAAATCTAAAAAACCAGAGTTCTCGCTTGGTACCATACTTCAGCTGTGCTACCGTAGGTCTGTGTTGATAGTAAAATCGTGGTAAAGCGAGTCTTTTCTGCCAAATGAGGATGGATAACTACCGTAAAACCATGGTAAAGTTCACATTTTCTGTGTAGTTACTTCCAATCAAAGTTAAAATGGTAAATCCATTATAAAGTTCCTCTTTCCTGCCGAACTAGTATTGTTACTGCAATTAATGTTACTATAGTAAAACCGTGGTAAACTGACATCTGCCACACTTGCAAGCTACTGTAATTACTGTTATCATTTAAACTTAATCTGATCTCTTAAACTAGCAAGGGTATTGCATTTACGTTTAACTCTGGTAAAAATAGGGTAAATCAATTCTCTTCTGCCAAACCAGCAAGATATTACCATTCATTTTACTATGGTAAAACCATGGTAAACAACCTTTTTTTAAAATCCAAACTTGTACTGATACTTCAGTTAACTCTACTATGGTAAAACATGATAAATTGAATCTTTTTTTTTGTTTTACTATAGTAAAACACCACAATAACCACAATGTTACTACGGTAAAAAAACAAGTAATATTTTACTGCCATTTATGTTACTATAGTAAAATCATGGTAAAGTTGATCTTATCTGCCAAACAGTTATTTCAATTAACATTACTATGGCAAAACATGGTAAATCAAATCTTTCCTGCCAAACTGGCACGGATATTGCCATTAATTTTAATATTGTAAAACCATGGCAAACTTTTTTGCAAAACTAGCACTGATGCTACCATTAGTTTTACTATAGTAAAACTTAAATTGTTTATGCCAAACTAGCACAGATGCTACCATCAGTTTTACTATAGTAAAACTTAAATTGTTTATGCCAAACTAGCACAATAACCACAATCAATGTTACTAAGGTAAAAACCATGGTAAAGGTAAGATTTTATATCAAACTAGCACAGACTATAGTAAAATCATGGTAAAGTTTATCTTATCTGCCAAGCACAGCTACTTCAGTTAACATTACTATCTCAAATCTTTTCTGCCAAACTAGAATAGATACTACAATCAGTGTTACTACGGTAAAACCGTCAAATTGTGAATTAAACATTTTCTGTCAAGTTAGTTACTAGTAGACTAGTACATATACTAGCACGGTTATTAGAAGAAAAAAAAGTAATAAAAATGATGGCAGAATTGAAGTTTCAGACTTTACACACTCAATAAAACCACTTTTCATTTTCTCTAAAACACTGACTGACATTTTCTCTACATTTATACACTGTTTCTGTATATTCTCACACAGTGTTGTGACAAACTTAAGTATTATTTTCATTGGTCCTCAGAGTCTTAATTGCTCGCCCACCTCTGCTCTATAAATATGCCACGGAGGAAGAAGGTGTTCATGACGGCGACGCAGCTTGACGTGAATCATAGAGGCCTAACAGATGTTGGAGCTGTAATGTATAGCAGGGGTTAGCGCTCCCCTGTGACTTCTCTAGTACATTTCCTGCGCTTGTCAGGGATTGTGTACTGAAGAGGGCCAGGAGAGAGGGAGCACTAGATCTCGGCATAGCATGCTAGCAGCTGCGCTGGACTGACAGATGTGAACTCTTCTCTCACCGATGGGCCGCAGCTGTTTACCACGTCTTCCAGTGTAGCACTGCTGTCCGTGTTTGTGTCGCTGTCGCTAATGAGCGCAGTCATGCGCAAAAACACACACATCCTTTCCCGCTAAGAACAACAATGCACGTCTAGGTGTGAACGTGCTAGCATATAATTGTGTCACTTCTGAATTTGAGAGAAATCACACTTTTTGTATTATCCGACGCAGAGTATCAAACAATCACATGGGTTCTCTGTTAACAAACCACTCATGTAGCACGTCGCTAAAAAGAAAACATTTGCAGTGGGCTTTTCTTGCGATTTTCATCTTGCTAATTGAAAACAGTGGTTTTTGCCCACAGCAAGCCACTTTTATTGTCATTGGTTGCTGGGGCATTGCTAAGCATTAGCTAAGGTAGTCTGCGTGGGTTTTTAGCACATTTCTATCATTTTTGAATGGTTTCTAAGGCATTTCTAATTGTTATCTAAGTTACTGAGTAATTTTACCACAATTTTAACCAATTCCTTGGGTGTTTTGGGTGATTGCTATGGCATTGAGTACATTTACCACAAATTTTATCCAATTCCTGGGGTGTTACGAGTGGTTGCTATGGCGTTGAGTACTTTTACCATAGTTTTATTCAATTGCTAGGGTGTTTCGGGCGGTTGCTATGGCACTGAGTAGTTTTACCACAATTTTAACCAATTCTTGGGGTGTTCTGGGTGATTGCTATGGCGTTGAGTACTTTTACCACAAATTTTATCCAATTCCTGGGGTGTTACGAGTGGTTGCTATGGCGTTGAGTACTTTTACCATACTTTTATCCAATTGCTAAGATGTTTCAGGCGGTTGCTAGGGCATTGAGTAGTTTTACCACATTTTTTATCCAGTTGCTAGGGCATTTCGGGTGGATGCTAGGGCATTGAGTAGTTTTACCACATTTTTATCCAATTGCTAGGGCATTTCAGGCGGTTGCTAGGGCATTGAGTAGTTTTACCACATTTTTATCCAATTGCTAGGGTATTTCGGATGGTTGCTAAGGTACTGAGTAATTTTACCACAATTTTAACCAATTCCTGGGGTGTTTTGGGTGATTGCTATGGCGTTGAGTACTTTTACCACAAATTTTATCCAATTCCTGGGGTGTTACGAGTGGTTGCTATGGCGTTGAGTACTTTTACCATAGTTTTATTCAATTGCTAGGGTATTTCGGGCGGTTGCTATGGCACTGAGTAGTTAAGCACATTTTATCCAACTGTTAGGGTATTTTGGATGGTTGCAAAGGTACTGAGTAATTTTACCACATTTTAACCAATTCCTGGGGTATTCTGAGTGGTTGCTAGGGCGTTGAGTACTTTTACCACAAATTTTACCCAATTCCTATGGCGTTACGGGTGGTTGCTATGGCGTTGAGTACTTTTACCATAGTTTTATTCAATTGCTAGGGTGTTTCGGGCAGTTGCTAGGGAATTGAGTAGTTTCACCACATTTTTATCCAATTGCTAGGGTATTCCAAATGGTTGCTAAGGTACTGAGTAGTTTTACCACATTTTTAACCAATTCCTGGGGTGTTCTGGGTGGTTGCTATGGCATTGAGTACTTTTACCACAAATTTTATCCAATTCCTAGGGTGTTTCAGGTGGTTGCTATGGCGTTGAGTAATTTTACTATGTTTTTATCCAATTGCTAAGATGTTTCAGGCGGTTGCTAGGGCGTTGAGTAATTTTACTATGTTTTTATCCAATTGCTAAAATGTTTTAGGCGGTTGCTAGGGCGTTGAGTAATTTTACTATGTTTTTATCCAATTGCTAAGATGTTTTAGGCGGTTGCTAGGGCGTTGAGTAATTTTACTATGTTTTTATCCAATTGCTAAGATGTTTCAGGCGGTTGCTAGGGCATTGAGTAGTTTAGCACATTTTTATTTAATTCCTATGGTGTTTCAGGCGTTCGCTAGGGTGTTGAGTAGTTTCACCATATTTTTATTCAATTGCTAGGGTGTTTCGGACAGTTGCTAGGGAATTTATTAGTTTTACCACATTTTTATCCAACTGCTAGGGTATTTTGGATGGTTGCAAAGGTACGGAGTAGTTTTACCACATTGTTAACCAATTCCTGGTGTGTTTCAGGTGGTTGCTAGGGCGCTGAGTAGTTTTACCACATTTTTAACCAATTCCTGGTGTGTTTCAGGTGGTTGCTAGGGCGCTGAGTAGTTTTACCACATTTTTATCGAAAAGCTAGGGTGTTTCGGGTGGTCGCTAGGACATGGAGTAATTTTACCAAATCTTATCTAATTGCTAGGGTGCTTTGGGTGGTAGCAAAGGCGTTTATTAGTTTTACCATTTTTTTTATGGCGTTGAGTACTTCTACCTTCGGGTGGTTTCGGATGGTTGTTAAGGTACGGAGTAGTTTTACCACAGTTTTAACCAATTCTTGGGGTGTTTTGTTAGGGCACTGAATAGTTTTACTACATTTTTATTCAATTGCTAGGGTGTTTCGGGTGGTTACTAGGGCGTTGAGTAGTTTTACCACATTTTTATTCAATTGCTAGGGTGTTTCGGGTGGTTGCTAGGGCGTTGAGTAGTTTTACCATATATTTATCCAATTGCTGGGGGTGTTTCGGGTGGTTGCTAGGGCACTGAGTAGTTTTACAACATTTTTATTCAATTACTAGGGTTTTTCGGGGGTTGCTAGGGCATTGAGTAGTTTTACCATATTTTTATCCAATTGCTAGGGTATTTCAGGTGGTTGCCATGGCATTGAGTAGTTTTACCATATTTTTATCCAATTGCTAGGGTGTTTCGGGTGGTTACTAGGACGTTGAGTAGTTTTACCATATATTTATCCAATTGCTGGGGTGTTTCGGGTGGTTGCTAGGGTACTGAGTAGTTTTACAACATTTTTATTCAATTGCTAGGGTGTTTCGGTGGTTGCTAGGGCATTAAGTAGTTTTACCATATTTTTATCCAATTGCTAGGGTGTTTCAGGTGGTTGCCATGGCATTGAGTAGTTTTACCATATTTTTATCCAATTGCTAGGGTGTTTTGGGCGGTTGCTAGGGGGCATTGTGTAGTTTTACCACATTTTTATCCAATTGCTAGGAGGCGTTGAGTAGTTTTACCACATTTTTGTCCAATTACTAGGGTGGTTTGGGTGGTTGCTATGGCATTACAATTTGTTAGTAGTTGCTAAGGCATTGCAAAGTGTTAACAGTTGCTAGGGTGTCCTAGGTGGCTGCTAGAGCATTACAAAGTATTTAGGGTGTTTTGAGTGGTTGCTAGAGCATTTCAAAGCATCAGCAGTTGCTAGGGTGTTTTGGGTGGTTGCTAGAACATTACAATGTGTTTTGGGTGGTTGTTAGGGCATTACGAAGCATTAGCAATTGCTAGAGTGTTTTGGGTGGTTTCTAGAGCATTATGAAGCTTTTAGGGTGTTTTGGGTGGTCACTAGAGCATTACGAAGCATTTAGGGTGTTTTGGGTGGTTGCTAGAGCTTTATGATGCGTTTAGGGTGGTTATTAGGGCATTACGAAGCATTAACAGTTTCTAGGGTGTTTTGGTTGGTCACTAGAGCATTACCAAGCATTTAGCGTGTTTTGAGTGGTTTTTAAGGCATTACGAAGCGTTAGCAGTTGCTAGGGTGTTTTGGGTGGTTGCTAGAGCATTTCGAAGCATTAGCAGTTGCTAGGGTGTTTTGGGTGGTTGTTAGGACACTACAAAGTGTGGTTGCCAAGGCATTGCTAAATGTTAGCAGTTGCTAGTGTGTTTGAGTGGTTACTAGAGCATTGCAAAGTGTTAGCTTACTAGCAAAAAAATGCCACAATATACCTTGATATATTCCATTGTTTTCATGTCCATTTCATCTCTTACCTGGAAAAATGGGAAAATCAGATCACCTTTTATATTATTTTAAAACACAACTATAAACTTTGTTATACTGTATAACTTCTGTCCAACTCACATGCACATCGTATCCAGGCTCTCCACGCAACTAATGCTCATGTCCGTCGCAGTTTATCAGTGATGACCTGGATATGATCTGATGTGTCGGAGAGGTACATTAAGCCCTCCTGGAGCGAGGGAGGGAGCAGCATTGTCCGAGCTGCCCTTGACTTAAGGACGCAGCCGGCTACACGCTGGGCTGAGTCGGGCCGCGGATCGCTGGAGTGATGGTTCCATTAAGCCCTTCCGAGACGGGCCAAGAGACAGAGGATGCTGGGAGGGCAGTCAATCACTGCCCGGCCCCTGTTCACTCTCTCTGGCCCCCAGTCAGATTGAATGACTCGGTGATACAGGCCATAATCAATTTGCGGGCCACCGGCCGCTGATCTAGGAACAGGTGAGGTGCCAAAACTCCATGCACACGCTCTGATGAAGGTAACGTACAGCGGCAGATTAAACGATTCATCTTCACTTTGTCCGCTTAGACCTTGGGCGTCCATCTTGGATAAGCCTACAAGGGAAGAGCATATAAAACCAACAGATGGCTGATACCATTGGGGAGGTCCGACCGAAATGTCACTTATTGATTATTACATTCACTTGGAATCAGATGCTAATCTTGCTCTTGATGCGTCATACTGGTCACAAAGATTTATTGATTTTCTTAATCAATGTCATTAGATGATTGTGCTATCTTAAGGACAACTGGGACTGCTTTGTCAAATGTAATATAATATCTAAGCTAATTTTACAACGTATTAAAACCATAGTGAGTAGTTTCTTAATGATATTTGCTATCAATATTGCACATACAAAGTTGTACAACACAAACTTTCTTGGAACAAATGTGGAATAATCCAATATCTCCACAGGAGAAATCTGAGGTATCATAAATTGGAAATTTGCATTAAGACTGGTATGCAATCACCTAGCAACCAACCAGAGCACTCTAGCAACCACATGGCAACAAGCTAAAACACTCAGAAGACTTCAGCAACACATATTGTGTCTCAGAAACCACTTCAAACATCTTGGGAGATTGGGCTTTTTTCTAATTGGACGAGTAAGGACCTAGCAACCACTCAGAGCAACACCCTAGCAACATACTAAAACACTCAGATTTCAGTAACACATTGTATATCTCGGAAAACACCTCAAACACCTCTTTTTGATTGACACTCTGAAAGACTTATTAACCACCTAGTATGTACTGGAAACCACCTAAAATGCCTCTTTTTGATTGGGAGATTTGGAGATTGGGATTTTTCCAATTGGATGAGCAAACAACGACCTAGCAACCACTCAGTGCACCCTAGCAACATGCTAAGAACTTAGAAGACTTTAGTAACACATACCATGTCCTGGAAACCACCTCAAACAACTCTTTTTGATTGGGAGATTGGGATTTTTCCAATTGGATGAGTAAACAACGACCTAGCAACCACTCAGTGCACCCTAGCAACATGCTAAGAACTTAGAAGACCACAGTAACACATACTATGCCCTGGAAACCACCTCAAATTACTCTTTTTGATTGGGAGATTTGGAGTTTAGGATTTCCCCAATTGGATGAGTAAGCAACCACCTAGCAACCATTTAGAGCATTCTAGCAACATGCTAAAACACTCAGTAACACATACTATGTCTCGGAAACCACCTCAAAAACATATTTTTGATTGGAAGATTTGGAGATTGGTATTTTTCCACTTAGAGTAAGCAACAACCTAGCAACCACCCAGACCACCCTAACAACTTCATAGCAACATATTAAAGACACTCAGAAGACCTCAGTAACACATGAAACAGCTATTTTTAATCGGGAGATTTGGATATTGAGATTTTTCCACTTGGACGAGTAAGCAACTACCCAACAACCATTGGGAGCACCCTAGCAACATGTAAAAACACTGAAGATTTTAGTAAGCACCTAGCATGTCTTGGAAACCACCTGAAATGCCTCCTTTTGATAGTGAGATTTGGAGATTGGGATTTTTCTATTTGTACGAGTAAGCATCTACCTAGCAACCATTGGGAGCACCCTAGCAAAAAACACTTGTAAAAACACTTTTAGGAAGCAGATTTTAGTAAGCACTGGGCATGTCTTGGAAACCACCTGAACCATCTAATTTTGATTGTGAGATTTGGAGATTGGGATTATTCTCATTCGACAAGTAGTTTAGCAAACATTGAAAATGCCCTAGCAACCGCATAACATGTTAAAAATGGCTCAAAAAACCTTAGAAACCTTTTACGCATGCTATCATATGTTATCGAGTATTGCATGGGCAAACACCACTTAAAAATGCAAAACTGTAGTTGCTACTTAGATTATGTTTCAAAGGGGGCACTATTTTCAACTAAAAACTGAAAAATTGTATCAGTTTTTGCCATTCGTTTCCATGAAAACAGCATTTTGAGGGCTCAAAAAATGTTTCAACATTAATCAAGGTTTATCATGTTTTTGAAAACATTATCATCTCCATGTAAACTACAAAAACACGATTTTGTGAAAGCGGTGACATTATGCGCATGCATAATACGTGATCAGTCAATAACTATGTGTGCAAGCACGTAGTGTTTCTTTAGAAAGTAACATCGCCATCTACTGGCCTGGTATGCATTTTACAGCCTTTTCAGTCGTTTTGTGGATCTATGCTTTCGTGCTCATGTAAATGTACCGTTTAGAAAATTGACTTGAGTAAAAGCCATTATAATGCGTTTCCACAATTATTATTAACACCGTAAATGTAACTTTTTTTTTAAAATATATTTTCTTTTTCACTTATTTTTTAATGTACACTATAACATTCCGCTTTGTGTTTACATGCCATTAACGCATTTCCACAACTTTCCAAAATAATATAGAGAGACTGATTAAATGTAAAATTTGTCCGTTTCTGAGCTATTGTGGAATTTGTTAACATTTTTCTATTGGAGCAAATAGGAATACAAATTTATATTTGGTGTAGTTTCTGAAAGTAGTCCATAAAGAAGTGTTCAAGAAGAAGTGGTCGGTTATAAATACAGCAAGTGCTTGCAAGCCGAAAACCATCACAATTCCTGTAAACGCAGAAGACAAAAGAAATCATTAGCATGCATCACGTGATGCCGATCATGTTGGTGCATTAATGAGGGAAGTTCTTTCAGGCACCTCCTGGGAAGTTCACCTTCCCATCCTACCAGAGCGACTGGACTTATAATCCACCCGAAGCCATTGTGCACGACTCAACTCTGGCTCCTCGCAGCTAGAAAAGACTCTCTCTCTCCATACCTCTTCTGTTAGACTTTCATTTCTGTTCAGGCTTTGTGAAAGCCACCCGAAGCCTCAAAAGCTGCAGGCCCCAGGTCCCCGCCGAGCCCTTTCATGCCGAGATAAACAGGCAGGCGTCGGACTTAATTCGAACATATAGACATGTCTGTCGCCATCTCGCTCGGAGGAATTGAACACTTTTAGCTGCTGTTTGACGGCGGGGACCAGAAATCCCAATTCATTCTGGAAACTCTTTTGGTTCCGGCATAAAGCCAGTAATGTAGTGTAGCTCCCCTTTCTCAAACAGCCCGGCGAGCTCCTGGTCGATGCCTTTTCGCTGAAGTTCTGGCGTGGTTTGTGTCTGTCGTGACCCAACAATAACGGGATTTGTGGAATTCGAGCCAGACTTTCAAGGACAGTTCCACGTCTGATGTGGGGTCTTCAGAAGCAAAGACAAGCTATGAGTGGTGCGAATGCACAATCCATAATTTCAAATGCATTGACAGTAAAAGCACAACTGATAGAATGGGGTCAGGTTAGCCTCGGTCACCTAAAGTTGACTGAGGAATAAGTTAAACAAGTGGTAGCAGAGCTAAGAATCGATTGAGAAGAGAAAGAAACGTCTAAGATGTGGTTCTTGCTTTCCTCCGTCACTCCGGGGAAACGTCTGCACAGATGTGTCAATATCAGCAACATCTGGCTCTTGTCAGCAGATTTGGGCCTGCGGGGGGTCGAGAGAGCTGAGATTGTCAAGAAACCATCATTTTGTGGTGAGTTTCACTTCAAATGTTCAGCTTGACAGGCACTGGTTGAACATGAGGGGAAAAAAAAAAACATTTATGCAGTTGACTGAACATTGATGCTCACACCAGGCTAATAAATGACAAGTATTGGTTTAATGTATCTAAATTAATTTCTTCTACGTGAATCACGAGAGAAATAAGGCTGTTTTTCTTTTCCGAAGACAGCCGCGGCCTAATTCCGTGCGCCGACTTCCTGTCAACCTTCAGCGGTTCCCGCATTTAGCCGGCTGTCAGCCATATGTGGAACTCCTCGGGTTCTGACGGGGCGGAGAATCTATCAGCACTGTTTACCTTGTTTAAGGAATCGGAGGCGTTCGGCAGGAAGCCCGTCTGTTTGAATATCCGTCAGCGCCTATAGCGCGGGCTTCTGGCCGTCCTCGGGGAGCCTTCAGGTGAAATCGGCCGAATGCTGCGTGTCAGGAGGATATTAATATTTCCTTTGCCTCTAATGTCCATTATGGAAACCGCGAGACGAGCGGCAGGACGTCGTCTCTCCTGCCGCTGGATACGACAAACGCCACGCCGCACCGGTCAAACACATCTTTTATCCTGTTTATTTGTTCTTGACTGACACAAAGATCTGTTTGTAGACGTCAGGTCTGATACTTTGGGAAACATAGTAGAGTGTAGCACAATGAGGGTTGATTTTATGCTTGATTACAATCGTTTTAGCTGTCATCTTACTCAAACAGTTAAACTACCTTTGGGAGAGTTGTAAGGGGAACTTAATGTTCAAAACAACAATCTGTTGTTGTGGCTAATGTTCTAAATGTGTGAATACAAATGCTCACTGTCTTCTTCTATACTCAGTTTTCTCTGTCAGATCAGCGGAGCGACAGCTTGAAGAGAATCTCACTGTACAAGTTAGATAAACTGTTGTTGTGGCCAATATGAAAAGTATGTGAACACAAGTGTCTTTTACAGTCAGTAATCTCTTTAAGATTAGCAACCAAATAGTTGACAGTTACATAATATTATTTTCCTGTACCATGGACGTCAATGGCTACCGTCAACTGTTCGGTTGCCAACACAAAAGATGATATTTTGATGGATGCTGGTAGCTAAACAGTTGACAGTAGCCATTGATTTCCATAGTATAGAAAAATACTACAGAAGTCAATGGCTACCGTCAACTGTTTAATTACCAGTTGGTAACCAAACAGATGATGGTAGCCATTGACTTCTATGATGAGAAAAACTACAATGGAAGTTGATGGCTACCGTCAACTGTTTAATTACCAGTTGGTAACCAAACAGTTGATGGTAGCAATTGACTTCTATGATAAGGAAAATCTACAATGGAAGTTGATGGCTACCGTCCATGGTTTTAATTACCAGTTGGTAACCAAACAGTTGATGGTAGCCATTGACTTCTATGATAAGGAAAATCTACAATGGAAGTTGATGGCTACCGTCCATGGTTTTAATTACCAGTTGGTAACCAAACAGTTGATGGTAGCAATTGACTTATAATATTTAATAATATTTATAATATACGTAATATTTTTTTCTGTACTATGGAAGTTGATGACTACCGTCAATTGTTTGGTTACCAGCATTCTTCTTAACATGTTTTGTTTTGGTAACCAAACAGTTGATAGTAGCCCTTGACTTCCATAGTACACAAAAAAAATAAAAAAAATAAAAATAAAAATACTACAGAAGTTGATGGCTATCATCAACTATTTAAACACCAGTTGGGAACCAAACAGTTGACGGTAGCCATTGACTTCCATAGTACGTAAAGAATTCTACAGAAGTCGATGACTACTATAGAAGGCTACTGCCAGCTGTTGGGTTTCCAACACGAAAGATGATATTTTGAAGAATGTTGCTAACTAAACAGTTGACGGCAGCCATTGACTTTCATAACAGGGAAAAACTACAATTGAAGTCAATGGGTACCGTCAACAGTTTGGTTACAACTGGTAATTAAACAGTTGACGGTAGCCATCAACTTCCATAGTACGTACAGAAATCTACAAAAGTTGATGGCTAGAAGTCGAAGTACACTGGAAGTCGATAGCTACCTTCAACTACTTAATTACCAGTTGGTAACCAAACTGTTGATGGTAGCCATTGACTTCCATAGTACGTAAAGAATTCTACAGAAGTCGATGGCTAGAAGTCGAAGTACACTAGAAGTCGATGGCTACCATCAACTGTTTAATTACCAGTTGGTAACCAAACAGTTGACGGTAGCCATTGACTTCTATAATACAGAAAAATACAATATAAGTCGATGGCTACTGCCAGCAGTTTGGTTTCCAACACAAAAGATGATATTTTGAAGAATGCTCGTAACTAAACAGTTGACGGTAGCCATTGACTTTCATAGCAGGGAAAAATGACAATAAAAGTCAATGGGTACCATCAATAGTTTGGTTATAACTGGTAATTAAACCATTGATGGTAGCCATCGACTTCCATAGTTCGTAAAGAATCCTACAGAAGTCGATGGCTAGAAGTCGAATTACACTGGAAGTCGATGGCTACCATCAACTATTTAATTACCAGTTGGTAACCAAACAGTTGACGGTAGCCATTGACTTCAAAAGTACGTAAAAAATTCTACATAAGTCGATGGCTAGAAGTCGAAGTACACTGGAAGTTAATGGCTACCATTAACTATTTAATTACCAGTTCGTAACCAAACAGTTGACAGTAGCTATTGACTTCCATAGTACGGAAAAATACTATAGAAGTCGATGGCTACTGCCAGCTGTTGCATTTCCAACACAAAAGATGCTATTTTGAAGAATGCTGGTAACTAAACAGTTAGGTAGCCACTGGCTTTCATAGCAGGGAAAAACTACAATAAAAGTCAATGGGTACCATCAACAGTTTGGTTATAACTGGTAATTAAACCGTTGGCGGTAGCCATCGACTTCCATAGTACATACAGAAATCTACAAAAGTTGATGGCTAGAAGTCGAAGTACACTGGAAGACGATGGCTACCTTCAACTACTTAATTACCAGTTGTTAACCAAACTGTTGATGGTAGCCATTGACTTCCATAGTACGTAAAGAATTCTACAGAAGTCGATGGCTAGAAGTCGAAGTACACTAGAAGTCGATGGCTACCATCAACTGTTTAATTACCAGTTGGTAACCAAACAGTTGACGGTAGCCATTGACTTCTATAATACAGAAAAATACAATAGAAGTCGATGGCTACTGCCAGCAGTTTGGTTTCCAACACAAAAGATGATATTTTGAAGAATGCTGGTAACTAAACAGTTCACGGTAGCCATTGACTTTCATAGCAGGGAAAAATTACAATAAAAGTCAATGGGTACCATCAATAGTTTGGTTATAACTGGTAATTAAACCGTTGACGGTAGCCATCGACTTCCATAGTACGTAAAAAATTCTACAGAAGTCGATGGCTAGAAGTCGAAGTACACTGGAAGTCGATGGCTACCATCAACTGTTTAACTACAAGTTGGTAACCAAGAAGTTGATGGTAGCCATCAGCTTTCATAGTAAGGGAAAAAATACTACAGAAGTCGATGGTTACTGTCAACTATTTAACTACCAGTTGGTAACCAAACAGTTGACGGTAGCCATTGACTTCCATAGTGCGGAAAAATACCATAGATGTCAATGGCTACTGTCAACTGTTTGGTTATCAACACAAAAGAAGATATTTTGAAGAATTCTGGTAACTAAACAGTTGAAGGTAGCCATTGACTTCCATAGTAAAGAAAAAAACACTATAAAAGTCAGTGGGTACTGTCAACAGTCTGGTTCCAACTGGTAATTAAACAGTTAATGGTAGCCATCGACTTTCATAGTACGTAAAGAATTCTACAAGAAGAAGAAGTCGATGGCTAGAAGTCGAAGTACATTGGAAGTCGATGGCTACCATCAACTGTTTAATTACCAATTGGTAACCCAACAGTTGACGGTAACCATTGACTTCCATAATATGGGAAAAAAACAACAGAATTTGATAGCTACCATCAACTGTTTGGTTGCCAACACAATAGATATTTTGAAGAATTCTGGTAACCCAACAGTTGACGGTAGCCATTGACTTCCATAATATGGGGAAAAAACAACAGAATTTGATATCTACCATCAAATGTTTGGTTGCCAACACAAAAGATATTTTGAAGAATTCTGGTAACCCAACAGTTGACGGTAGCCATTGACTTCCATAATATGGGGAAAAAACAACAGAATTTGATATCTACCATCAACTGTTTGGTTGCCAACACAAAAGATATTTTGAAGAATTCTGGTAACCCAACAGTTGACGGTAGCCATTGACTTCCATAATATGGGGAAAAAACAACAGAATTTGATATCTACCATCCACTGTTTGGTTGCCAACACAATAGATATTTTGAAGAATTCTGGTAACCCAACAGTTGACGGTAGCCATTGACTTCCATAATATGGGGAAAAAACAACAGAATTTGATATCTACCATCCACTGTTTGGTTGCCAACACAATAGATATTTTGAAGAATTCTGGTAACCCAACAGTTGACGGTAGCCATTGACTTCCATAATATGGGGAAAAAACAACAGAATTTGAGAGCTACCATCAACTGTTTGGTTGCCAACACAAAAGATATTTTGAAGAATTCTGGTAACCCAACAGTTGACGGTAGCCATTGACTTCCATAATATGGGGAAAAAACAACAGAATTTGATATCTACCATCAACTGTTTGGTTGCCAACACAATAGATATTTTGAAGAATTCTGGTAACCCAACAGTTGACGGTAGCCATTGACTTCCATAATATGGGGAAAAAACAACAGAATTTGATATCTACCATCCACTGTTTGGTTGCCAACACAATAGATATTTTGAAGAATTCTGGTAACCCAACAGTTGACGGTAGCCATTGACTTCCATAATATGGGGAAAAAACAACAGAATTTGATATCTACCATCCACTGTTTGGTTGCCAACACAATAGATATTTTGAAGAATTCTGGTAACCCAACAGTTGACGGTAGCCATTGACTTCCATAATATGGGGAAAAAACAACAGAATTTGATATCTACCATCCACTGTTTGGTTGCCAACACAATAGATATTTTGAAGAATTCTGGTAACCCAACAGTTGACGGTAGCCATTGACTTCCATAATATGGGGAAAAAACAACAGAATTTGATATCTACCATCCACTGTTTGGTTGCCAACACAAAAGATACTTTGACGAATTCTGGTAACTAAACAGTTGATGGTAGCCATTGACTTTCATAGCAGGGAAAAACTACAATAGAAGTCAATGGGTACCATCAACAGTTTGGTTACCAGAATTCTTCAAAATATCATCTTTTGTGTTCAGCAGAAGAAAGAAGTTCAGGTTTGCATCAACTTTAACTTCAAATCATGATTTTGAATTTCTATTTTTGTGTGCACTGCCCCTTTAAGTTTGCAAGTTGGATAAAAACATTTGCTTTGATATTTCACATGGCCTCTTTCCAGTAAACGCCAGTGCAAAGCCATTCAGGTGTTGCATTGTGAGTGTCGCTGCTTCGGTGTGGTTTGTTTTGCTGTCAGGAATTGTGTAGAGGTGATTTGACCTGACGGGAAGACCTCGGTGTCGTCCGGCCAACTGCTGTGATCGCTCCCCGCTCGCAGGAGTTGTGATGAGCTCTCCGCGGCGCCGCGCCTGACAGACAATGTGACAGAATGGCCCGTGGTCAGCATCCGCATGCAGTGATTTCACCTCGCTGCTTCTGCTGATGTAATTTCAGTCACTCGCACGTTCATCCGCCGTAATTGCTTTTCTGTGCCGCTGCGAATGATGAAAAAATAGCCCGAGCGCGTCTTGGTGTCTAATGCGCTATTAAGGAAAAGCACACACGCACGCGCATACTGGGCCGCAACGGGGGACGTCGATAGAGAATTCAAACATATCTCTGTGGATAAACACTCAAAGGCTTCATTTACATGTGCTGCGTGCTTTATGATACCATCAGGACACTATAAACAATGTAGGAGCGATTAGCCCGCGCTTTAAAACCGGGCCTGCACACTTAATGTGTTTTACAATGTGCCCGTCTAAACAAATATTTGTTGTTCGATTAGACCAGAAGGATGTGGGACGAAAATGGACAAACTGACCGGATGCGAACCGCCTGAAGCCAGTGAAGAAAATAATGATGGCCAGTCACAGCGTGGAAAGAAAATCATTTGTGCATACAATAAAAGCATAGTAGACTTAAAAAATACAGTATAATTAAAATATTATTAAAAATTAAAAATTCCAAAAAAAAAAAAAAAAAAAAACATTTTAATTATATTATATAAAAAAATGTAATTCTAAACAAAAATATGATACTAATTATAAGGAATATTATATATAATATATTGTACATTATTAAAAATTAAATAAATATATTACTTAAATATAAATATATTAAATCTATTTCAATACTACTAAAAAAAATAACAAAAATAATTAAAAACTAAATTTATTAAGTCTAAAAAAGTATATATATTAAAATAAATTCTTCGTAATTAAAATGGATTAATTGGATTCTAAAAAAAGGATTTAATTATAAACATATATATTACGTAAACATAAATAAATATATATATATATATATATATATATATATATATATATATATATTTAATTGCAATTTTAAAAAATATTTCTAACCTAAATTTATTAAGTATAAAAAATATAATATAGTAAAAATTAAATTAAAATGTAAAGTAAATTACATAATTAAAACCCTATTAGAAAAAATAAGTCCAATTCAAATGTAAAAATAACATTGAAATATATTTAACATTTAAATATTTTAAAAATTACAATAAAATGTACATTAAACATAACAAAAATGTAATTCTAAACAAATATGAATTTATTAATTATATACAATATTATATATATTAAATTGTACATTATTCAAAGTTTTAATAAAAAAATATATTACTTAAATATAAATATATTTCAATACAATTAAAACAAATTATAAAATATTTATACACTCAAATTAAAATAATAAAATTACAAGAACATTTTAATATAATTAAAATATGTTATGTAAATAAACTTTTATTAGAAAAAATAAGTCTAAAAATAAATATTCATGTAATTATACATTTTTTATAATTAAAATATATATTATATAAAATAATATAAAATATTTCAAAACTAAATTTAAGTATAAACATATTAAAATTAAATTAAAATGTTAAGTAAATTACATAATTAAAAACCTATTAGAAAAAATTTACATATAAATAAAACATTCTAAAATATAACTCTAAACAAATATGAATTTATTCATTATATACAATATTATATATAATAAATTGTACATTAAAAATTTAAATAAAAAACATACTACTTAAATATAAATACATTATATTAATACAACTAAAACAAGAAATATTTTATAACTAAATTTAAGTAAAAAAATATTATATATATTTAAAGAACACTCTACATAATTAAAATCTTATTTGAAAAAAAAAAAGCCTAAAAATTATTTACAAATTAATTGATACACATATTATACATAATATAAAATAAAATTAAAATATTAAAATACCAACATAATTAAAATATAAGTATCAGTATATTTATATTTTATCAGTCTACATAATTAAAAGCTTGTAAATGTAAATTTGATTATACATATATTATACATAACACATTATAATATAAAATAAAATTACAAGAAAATATTAATATAATTAATATATTATCACAATAAGTATATAAATACACCATATATAGCATTTTATAATATTTTTTTAAAATCTATATATATATATATATATATATATATATATATATTCAAAAATTATTCTAAAAATATAGAATAATTTTAATAATAGAAATAATTTATTTTAAAACACATTCAAATTTATAAGTAACACAACTACTTTCATATATTTATATTAAAACAGTAAATGTAAAAAAGTCTTGGTACTTCTAAAATGACAACGTTTTTAAAAAAAAAAAAAACACCTTTAACCAAAGCCAGTTCTAGATGACATTATCTCTCAGGAAGTGACATCACCTTTTTGATTCCCTCAGGACTGTTTTTTATAATTTGTATCCTAGCGTTTGATCAAACTACACAAATCATGATATTATCACTATAAATGATCCTCAAATGGCCGCAGCAGGTTGTCAGTGATCAGAGTCAGCGAGAGGCGGCTGTCGGCGGTAATCCTGACGGATGGCGCGAGGGGAACGGGGCGAGCGCTACAGTAACTCCAGAGTCTGCTGACTGGAGCTGACGGTCCACAGGAACTTTGGCTCGGTGGCTGGAGCCGCAGACACTGATTTATGAGGAGCCCATGGGTGCCGCGCGCAGGACGAGAAGCGGGGACCCGTCAGAGCTGCCGCTGAAGGCCTCGACACGAGCGCGGCTATTTTTACACGCTCTCGCCTCGAGCTGTCAGGAGCAATGAGAAAGACTCGCAGACGGCCAGACCCAAACACCTGCTGGAGCTACACCAAAAACTTACAGACACTCGCTGTCCATTAGCTTCGTGAAAAAAACACTGCAGTCCAGAACTAGGAAGAAAAACCCGGTTTACAGTAATGCGCTTTACATGCAAACCGATGCGGAGAGATGTTTTGGAGAGTTGAACACAGAAACTTGAGGGTTGGATTTGTACTAAAGCACTGTTTTATTAAGCAATTATTATTTATTCTGTTTAAATATAAATATAAAACATATTTTTTTAATAAATTTAAATAATATATATATATATATATATATATAAATTAAAATAATAAAATAAAATTACAAGAAAAATTTTATATAATTAAAATATATATTCTATAAATAAACTCCATTAGAAAAAAAAATATACATTTAATTATACACATTATATATAATATAAAATTGAAATATATATATATGAGATAAAATATTTCAAAATTAAATTTGAGTATAAACATGATATATATTAAAATCAATTAAAATTTAAAGTAAACTCTACATAATTATAATCTTATTATAAAAATGTCCAAATATAAATAATTTAATTTGAGACACATTTTATATATAATATATTATACATTATTATAATATAAAATAAAATGTAAATTAGTAAATAAAGTTACAAGACTATTTAAATATAATATATGTATAAAATAATATTATAAAATAATTATATATATATATATATATATATATATATATATATATATATATATATATAAATTAAATTGCAATTTAAAGTAAACTCTACATAATTAAATCCTGTTATAAAGAAAATCTAAAAATAACTGTACATTTAATTATATATAATATATTATATATTTATTAAATAATATGAAAATGTAAACATAATTAAAATATGTCATCTAAAAAATATTAATTTATTAATTACCAAAATATTAAATATAAATATAAAACATATATTTTTTAATATACATTTAAATAATACTTTGTTTATATGCTATTATTTATAATAATTATTTATTTTGTGATTTTTCAAAATATAATTTAAATGTATCATGCAAAAGTTACCAGTGTTAAAGTCGAGGCTGGTAAAATTAATATAATTATTAGTAATAAACATTTAAAAAATTTTAAATGAAAAAAAAAAAAATTATATATATTATATATATACTGTCATTAAAGTTTGCATAATACAGAAATAATAATAATTCTAAATAAAAATAAATATAACTATGTTTAACAATGCAATAATCATCAACAATAATAATAATAATATGAAAACAATAAAACATTTTTTTTAATTGTTAGTAATAAAAAGGATTACAAATATAATATAATAAAATAACATTAAAATAATTGTTAATGAAAAATGTGCACGTTTCCATTTTAAGTACATAATAATAATATTAGTAATAATAATAATAGAAAAATAAATTTTATCTAAAAATAATAATCACAAAACAAGACTAATAATAAAATCAAAAAATCTGATAATAGTAATTAATAATAAAAACAAGTAGAAATATAAAATAGTTATATTAATATGAATAATTATGAAAACATAAATATTAAATATTAATAAAATATTAATATTAAATATAAATAAATACTTTTTAATATTAATAAAACAAAAATTAAATATAAATAAAAATAAATCAATAATAAAAATAATAATAATTTTTAATGTAAGAATGATTCATTATATATAATTATTCGTTTTCTAAAACATATTAGACATAAATTAAAATTATATAGAAAATTTTTAATTATAACTGCGTTAATAATAATAATAATTAATTGTAAAAAAAAATAATAGATATTATAAAACAATAATTCTACATTTACAAATAATAACATCTGTTATAAAATAAATATTTAAAAATTATCATTTTTATAAACTAGCAATTATAAAAGTAAAAATAAAACATTATCACATAATTGTCATTGTCAATAAACAGTGTGATAAATTGTATTTGACTTGTATGCATACTTCCAATGTAGGTGCACCAGAAAATTGATATTATTGTTTTATAATATCTATTGTTTTTTACAATTTATTATTAATTATATTAATAATTCTACACTTACAAATAATAACATCTGTTATAAAATAAATATTTAAAAAATATAATTATTGTAAACTAGCAAATATAAATGTAAAAATAAAAATTGTCATTGTCAATAAACAGTGTGATAAATTGAATTTGACTTGCATGCATACTTCCAATGTAGGTGCATCAGAAAATTGTGGGGCGAGTGGGCATTATTTTCAGTGTGCATCTGTCAGCGGGCTCAAGCGTGTCGGTACTCGTCACTAGTGATTGTGTGTGAAGATTGGACGTCTCTAGCGATGCCCAGCCTGTACCAAACCTGGCTTGATCTGCACGCTGTCCTGAGCTCCTCCACTGGAGAAACAGAGGCAGAATGAGACGTCCGTCTGAGGAAAAGTGCAGCAGACACAGCAAAGAGCACCTGCGATTGTGGCCAATGAGAAATCGATAGCGTTGTTGTGTGTTAATTAGTGGCTGGCGGCAGCAGAACCTGTGCGACAGACAGAGAGACAGAGAGAGAGAGAGAGAGAGAACGTCCCTAAACAGCAAACTCATTACCGGCTGTGAAGTCTGATCAATAAACAGGGTGAACAGATCGCTGAACTCTGGGCCATTTGGGGGAATTTCTCTCTCACACACAGAAACTAACATATAGGCTTTACAACTTACAAACAAACACTCGGTTTGCTCCTAAACAACCTACACTTGTCTAATAATAATGATGAGCGAGATTAAAACTGGAATGTAACATGCTTAACCCAGTAATATAACATAATACAATCACTTACTTATTTCTGTATATATTTATTTATATTTATTGCTGTATTGTATTTATTGTAAATATTTGTGTTTAGTAAATTATTGTTGTGTTACTTTTATATTGTTTTTTATTTATTTATTTGTATTAACTGTATTTATTGTTGTATTTATTTGTATTTTTTGTTATTGTATTTTTTGTTTCTGTATTGTTTTTTATGTGTATGTATATATTTGTATTTATTGTTGTATTATTTTCATGTTGTTTGTTTTATTTATTTGTATTTTTTTGTATTGTTTGTTTTTATTGATGTATTTTTGATTTTTTTTATTGTATTTTTTATTTATTTGTCATTTTTGTATATATTGTTGTATTGTATTTTGATCTATTTGTTTTTGTATTTATTGTATATATTTGTATTTTGAATTTATTGTTGCATTATTTTTATATTGTTTATTAATTTGTATTTTTTGTATTTATTTGTATTTTTTTGTTATTATTGTATTTTTTATTTCTGTATTGTTTTTTATTTATTTGTATTTTGTATTTATTGTTGTATTATTTTTATATTGTTTGTTTTATTTATTTGTATTTTTTTGTATTTTTTGCTGTATTGTATTTTTTTGCATTTATTGTAAATATTTGTGTTTTGTAAATTATTGTTGTATTACTTTTATATTGTTTTTTATTTATTTATTTGTATTAACTGCATTTATTGTTGTATTTATTTGTATTTTTTGTTATTGTATTTTTTATTTCTCTATTGTTTTTTTGTGTGTATGTATATATTTGTATTTATTGTTGTAGTATTTTCATGCTGTTTGTTTTATTTATTTGTATTTTTTGTATTGTTTGTTTTTATTGATGTATTTTTGATTTTTTATTGTATTTTTTATTTATTTGTCATTTTTGTATATATTGTTGTATTGTATTTTTATTTATTTGTTTTTTATTTATTGTATATATTTGTATTTTGTATTGATTGTTGCATTATTTTTATATTGTTTTTTATTAATTTGTATTTTTTGTATTTATTGTTGTATTTATTTGTATATTTTGTTATCATTGTATTTTTATATGTATTGTTCATTTGTTTGTATTTTTTGTATATATTGTTGTATTTTTTGTTTTTATTGTTGTATTTTTTATTTATTTTGTATTGTATTTTTTATTTATTTGTATTTTTGTATATATTGTTGTATTGTATTTTTATCTATTTGTTTTTGTATTTATTGTATATATTTGTATTTTGAATTTATTGTTGCATTATTTTTATATTGTTTATTAATTTGTATTTTTTGTATTTATTGTTGTATTTATTTGTATTTTTTTGTTATTATTGTATGTTTTATTTCTGTATTGTTTTTTATTTATTTGTTTTTTGTATTTATTGTTGTATTATTTTTATATTGTTTGTTTTATTTATTTGTATTTTTTTGTATTTATTGTATTTATTTGTATTGTTTGTTTTTATTGTTGTACTTTTTATTCATTTTTGTATTGTATTTTTTATTTATTTGTATTTATTGTTGTTTTGCATTTATTTATTTATTTGTTTTTTGTATTTATTGTATATTTGTATTTTGTATTTATTGTTGCATTATTTTATTTTTTATTAATTTGCATTTTTTGTATTTATTGTTGTATTTATTTGTATTTTGTTTTTATTGTATTTTTATTTATTTGTATTTTTTGTATTTATTGTTGTATTCTATTTCTTATTTATCTTTTTTGTATTTATTGCTGTATTTAGTTGTATTTTTTGTATTCATTGTATTGTATTTCTTATTCATCTATTTGTATTTATTTGTAATTTGTTTATTGCTGTATTCTTTTTTTATTCATTTGTTTTTTTGTATTTATTGTTGTATTTTTTATTTGTTTATTTTATATTTATTTAGTACTGTATTTTATATATTTTTTGTATTTGTTGTATTTTTGAATTTATTGTTGTATTTTAATTTATATTATTTGTTTGTTTATTAATATAATTTCATTTAATTTAATTTTACATTTTTACTGTAAAACCTAATTTTTCAGGTTAAAAAAATCAACTGAAATATCAATAAATCAACTGATGAATTACTTAAACAATAACGTTTAGTTTACAATTTTGATAATTATTACATGTGTAAACATTAGGATAAAAAGATGGAGAATAAAAATCAATTTATAAATTATAAAACCATATAAAAGTGGTGTTTTTTAATATTTGTAATGTAATAATATATGTAGCACTATTATTCTATTTATTTATATTTCTTAATTGTGTTATATTATTTTTTAACTGTATTTTAATTTATATTTTATATTTTTTGTTTATTTACATTTTTTTAAAGTGGCAAGTAAACATTTCACTGTAAAACCAATTTTTATGTTCAAGAAAGTAAATAAAATATCAACTAAAATATCAATAAATCAACGGACTAAATCAACAATTATGTTTAACGATGATTATGAAAATTGATAATTAATAAATGTGTAAACATTAGAATAAAAAGATGAGAATACAAATATAATTTATAAATTATAAAATTGTATAAAACATTATTTTCAATATTTTTATTTTATGTTATGTTGCACTATTATTAATTAACTTATCAATCTATTTATTTATTTATTATATAATTTTATTTTTATTTGTATTTGTATTGCATATTTATTTTTATTCTTTTAAGTTCAATTAATTTGGGGGTTAACATGTAGCTGTGAAATCTAATTTTTCATGTTCAAAATAGCAACAAAAAAAAACAATTAAAATAATACATCAACAACTATAATGTTTAATTGACAATTAGGATAATTATTAAGAATTATTAAATTTATAAATGTATTTTTTTATATAAAAAAAAATGTATAAGATGCACTATTATTATTTGACTTACCAATATTTATAACTAATTGCAAAATTAATTGACCCATTTTCCAATTTCCTTTTTATAGACTTCTCAGTTGATTAACTGATTTCTAAAAAGTCAAATAACTTCAATTTCAGTGTGTAACTTTATTAACTTTACTTTCTACTGCATATGATAACTGGACACCACTTTCTAAATTTATCCAAAGTGTTGTTGCACTGTATATTAATAATTCAGAAATGCTGGAATAGCAAGAAGAGCAGTAGCTAAAGCAGCGGGAAACGCTAAACGGTGACCTGAAAAACATCTACAAACATCTCAATTAAACTCTGTTTTCTGTGCGCTCCTCATCTAAAATGCAATCCCAAAAAAGGCGGAAGCGGGATTTCATCAAGCGCTGCGATAAATGATGAAATCTTGCGGAGTAAACGCGTCTCTAGTGCGTCGAAACTTGGCGAAACACCAGAGAAGAAATCTTACCAGATCTGGAGAATTGTGATCATGTTTCTTTAATACGAGGATTGTCCGCTAGCATCGCTCACAGATGGAGCTACAAGACAAAAACACGTCAGGCCTCTTTGTGATTCGCAAAATCTGTTTAAAACCCATGAATTAAATAAAACATTAGACAATATGCTGTGATTGGAGAGCACTTACAAGTTCTTCCGTGTTCTGAGGAGGAAACCGTCTGGAAGTGAGCTTTGATCTGGTTCGGTCGCTAAAACAAGCAAACACATATTTCTTTAGCATTACTGTATATCACCTTAAAAGGACACATAAGATGCAGTTTTTACTGCTTTAGGATGAACAGAACTTCTTATAGTTTCCATACTTGTCTAGATCAACCATGAATTAAGAAAAGAGAGGTTTATGTAGGCCTATGTGAAATTTAGCTAACTTTAAACACACTTATGAAATAAGTGACATTTCTCTATATCCTCTAGTAGTCAAACATTTCAAAGAAAACCTCTGTAAAACAGAAAGTCACTTACAAAATGAGATTGGATGAACATAAAAAAAAAAGAATGAATTGAACTCTCCAAAACATGTGATAGGTCAGTTCGAATGCATTGGACTTTCCAGTTGATAATGAATTCATTCACTAGAATGAATCAAACTGAATCACAATTTCCAACCCTACAGCATTAGAGAGAGAGAGAGTAGTTGGTGTTTATCTCAGACACTGAAATCAACGTTTCATTTGATGGATCTTTACTGAACTAATGTAGCTAATCGTCCAACATGGGCAAACAACTGCGAAACGTCTGAATACAAAACACTGTTTTCGTATCATGAGAAGTTTAATTTCACTCCTTTGATTAATGTATTAGCGTGCTGTCGTTTGTATTAACGGTATTACTCATTAATCTTTCATAACAAAATATCTCGATATCACCACTTTCATCCTATTAACAATGGTGGAGGATTTAGTGAAATAAATCAAAGCAGCGGCGCGCGCGAGCGAGCGGAAGTGCGCTAAATATTTCATGGCGTGTAATTGAATGCAGGCAGCGAGGATCATTAAAATGAAGGGCGTTTGTGTCTGCTCGTACACACGCTGACTCAAATGAATGAGAAAACACACACGAATCTGCATTCCGAACACGAGGAGATCCCTGTCCGCCTGCATGAGGCTCCAGAAGTGTTGCGTCACCAGATACAAGCGGAATACATTAGATTCAGACCCAAATAATGCAGCGAGGATTGAACCTGAACAACATTTTCCAATCAAACAGTCTCAAAATTTCTCAAAACGCTCCTAGTTCCAGTTGCTAGTCACTACAGTTATTCAGCTGTGGTAATGTGCTTGTGTTTAACACTCCAACAGGACCTTCAATAATTCATGATGTTTTGTGAGAGCTATTCGTATCTGTTTTCATGTCCCCGAATGCTCCCGCATTCACTTTGCACTTTAAGTGCACTTTGTCCTTAGAGTTCAATGAATATGACATCCTGACAGAAAGCTTCACCTGTTCATTGATCTCCGGAAAACTACCGGCTTTCTGAAGACAGATAAATCCGCATGTGAAGTTTTGTCATGGCAGGTGTGTTTTTCAGGAATGATGCAAGAACTTCATTCCCCAATGTAACCCAAACGAACGCATAAACCCCAAACGTGATGGTTTGGATTTGAGAGGAAATACTCTCGAAGAGTGTCGAGAAATCATTTTAAACGGAGCAGAGAAAGAAAGGGAGTGTCGAAATCCAAGAAAAAGTGTAAATGAGGCCCAGCGGAGGCAAAATCACATCGCCTGAGGTGCCGCCGACTCATGAAGAGTTCACCAACACTACTGATTGAACCACGGATGAATTAATAAACGACCAGAGAGAGTGATAGACGCCGAATGAAAGATCGCTGTGGTTTGCAAGTATGCTTACGCGACGCTACTACCGACTTGAGAAGAACCCACCAGTCTTAAAACCCTGCTAAACACTCCAGCAATTTCTGGCTTGTGTTTTGAAAAGCTTCAAGGACACAGCTGTCCTCCTGCATACGGCCGGCCGGTCCTGTCAGCCGGTTATATCACATCTCAGGGAGGTTAAAACAGCATCCTTAGCATTACAATCTCTCTCTCGAACTGACATCCGGCTGCCTGTCAAGATTTCCTCCTCCAGTGCAGATACAAACAACTGTTTACTCGAGCGAAACAAAGCCCAGATGTCTCGTGTGCGTTCGCGGTGACAGGCCTTTCATTTTGCCCTTGATGGTGTTTACGTACCGAATCACATTGTGTACACAGTATGTACTCACAGACGAGAGACAATATGGGTGAAAGAAAGACGATGAGATTCAGATGGTGCGGTTTCATTTGATAGACAAACAATAGATAGACAGATAACGTTTAGATATATCTAGATCTAGATCATTTCTGTAGGTCAGCGTCATGCTGTGTTTTGCTGAAGGAGTGTAAACGGAGTCAGTAAAGTAGTTACTCGGCTGTTTTTGAAATGCATCTAGGTTAAACGGGGTGGGAAGCTAAAAGCAAATCTGCATTCAACTTTATTAGCGGTGAGCATGCGTGAAACACACTCATCTGCATATCCAGACCCTTGATAATAGTCTGCATTTCTAAATCAGAACAAATCCTGACATCTCATCTTTGAGTCATTTTGACTCAAAATAAAAGTCTACCTGCAATTGTATATATAACACACGCGCACACACAAGACAAAAATGGAAAAAATGAGCAGTTCATTTCCACAACCTGTGTCAGGACTGCAGATGTAGCTGTTGGCGAGAGGGAAGGCCGAGGCACTGACATTAAACCGCTTTCCCACCATGCACCTCTGATCAATGAGTATCTGATTGAGAAAGAAAAACAACCTCAGGCCAAAGCGCAGAACACTCAACATACCATTACATGACACCAATCATAAACCACACAAATACTACAGCTCAGAAAATACTATGCACAGATATTTGGAGAAACTGACCTTCATGATGCTGAGCTGTTGCTCTGCTGTTCTTATATGGTGTTTTGTGCATTGCTATGCTGCTGCTAGGGGGTTGTGAGTGATTTAAATGCATTGCTGTTGCTGTTTTTTTTAGTGCGTTGCTATGCAGTTGCTGGGGTGTTTTGAGTAGTGTAACATGTTCGTATGTGGTTGCTGGGGTGTTTGGAGCGGTTTAAATCATTGCTATGTGGTTGCTGGGGTGCTTGAGTGGTTTAAGGGCGTTGCTAGGCTGTTACTGGGGTGTTTTGAGTGGTTTAAGTGCGTTGCTATGCTGTAGCTGGGATGTTGAGTAGTGTAATGTGTTGCTATGCAGTTGCTGGGGTGTTTGAGTGGTTTAAGTGTGTTGCTAGGCTGTTGCTGGGGTGTTTTGAGTGATCTAAATGCATTGCTATTGCTGGGGTTTTTTGAGTGTGTTGCTATGCAGTTGCTGGGGAGTTTTGAGTAGTGTAACGTGTTGGTATGCATTTGCTGGGGTGTTTGGAGTGGTTTAATTAGTTGCTATGCAGTTGCTGGGGTGTTTTGAGTAGTTTAAGGGCATTGTTATGCTGTTACTGGGGTGTTTTGAGAGCTTTAAGTGTGTTGCTATGCTGTAGCTGGGGTGTTTTGAGAGCTTTAAGTGTGTTGCTATGCTGTAGCTGGGGTGTTGAGTAGTGTAATGTGTTGCTATGCAGTTGCTGAGGTTTTTATAAGTGCGTTGGTATGCTGTAGCCGGGGTGTTGAGTAGTGTAATGTGTTGCTATGCAGTTGCTGAGGTTTTTATAAGTGCGTTGCTATGCTGTAGCCGGGGTGTTGAGTAGTGTAATGTGTTGCTATGTAGTTGCTGAGGTTTTTATAAGTGCGTTGCTATGCTGTAGCCGGGGTGTTGAGTAGTGTAATGTGTTGCTATGCAGTTGCTGGGGTGTTTTGAGTGGGTTAACCAGATGAGTCCTCCCCAATTTGACTTTGTTGCAATATGGAACTCTTGCATTATTATTGACATTTTATTTTATTATTTTAATACTGTAAGGTTGCTTTGACACAACTTGTATTGTAAAAAGCACTGTATAAATAATCTTGACTTGACTTGACTTGACTTAAGTGTGTTGCTATGCTGTTGCTGGGGTGCTTTGAGTAATTAAATGCATTGTTATGCGGTTTCTGGGGTGTTTTGAGTAGTGTAACATGTTGCTATGCAGTTGCTGGGGTGTTTTGAGTTGTTAATTGTGTTGCTATGTGGTTGCTGTGGTGTTTTGAGCACTTTAATGCGATGGTATGCTGTTGCTTGGGTGGTTTGAGAAGTTTAATGTGTTGCTATGTGGTTGCTGGGGTGTTTTGAGTAGTTTAATGTGTTGCTATGCGGTTGCTGGTGTGTTTTGAGTAGTTTAATGCGTTGCTATGCAGTTGCTGGGGTGTTTTGAGTTGTTTTAAGTGCATTGCTATGCTGTTGCTCGGGTGGTTTGAGTAGTTTAATGCGTTGCTATGCAGTTGCTGGGGTGTTTTGAGTTGTTTTAAGTGCATTGCTATGCTGTTGCTGGGGTGTTTTGAGTAGTTTAATGAGTTGCTATGCAGTTGATGGGTTGCTTGAAGTGGTTTAATGAGTTGCTATGTGGTTGCCGGGGTGTTTTGAGTGGTTTTAGTTAGTTACTATGTGGTTGCTGGGGTGTTTAGAGTGGTTTAATGCATTGCTAAGCTGTTGCTGGGGTGTTTTGAGTAGTTTCAGTACGTCACTATGTGGTTGCTGGGGTGTTTTGAGTGGTTTAATGCATTGCTAAGCGATTGCTGGGCTTTTTTGAGTAGTTTAATGCATTGTTATGCTGTTGCTGGGATGTTTTGAGTAGTTTTAGTGCAACTTTTTTGAGTAGTTTTAGTGAGTTACTGTGATTGCTGGGGTGGCACTGGGGTGTTATGAGTGTTTTTAGTGCATTACCTGCAGTTGCTGAGGTGTTTTGAGTAGTTGAATGCGTTGCTATGCGGTTGCTGTGGTGTTTTGAGTAGTTGAATGCGTTGCTATGCAGTTGCTAGGATATTTTAAGTGGTTTAGTGCATTGTCATGCTGTTGCTGAGGTGTTTTATGTAATTTAATGATTTGCTATGCAGTTGTTGGGATGTTTTGAGCAATTTTAGTTTGTTGGTGGGGTGGTTGTGTGCTGGTCAAGGACCAGCATAAACCAGCAAACGATCAGCTTAAACCAGCATCAAAACCTACCAGCATATGCTGTTTTTTTCAACAGGGTTGCTATGTAGTTGCTGGGGTGTTTCAAGTGGTTTAAGTGTGTTGCTATGCTGTTACCGGGGCTTATTAGTGGTTTAAAGCGTTGCTATGTAGTTGCTAGGGTGTTTTGAGTGGTTTAATTCATTTAATGTGGTTGCTAGGCTGTTATTCACTGGTGCAAGCCCGTCCTCAAGTAACCGTCACTAAATAAATTCATTACAAGCTGTGCATCATTTATTTTTGTGTTTATATTTGAGTTACGAACCCAAAGCAGTAATGTGGCTTCGCTATGAGTGATACGCCGTTTCATGCTATAATTCAATATACAACACAGAAAAGAATAACCCCACGTTCTGCCAGTTGTGAAGGCCCTTGACGGCTGGAATCATTGTTGCTGGTTTGTGTCGATGGCCTTCGGGGGCTTTTTTTGTTTCGTTTGTTATTCCACCCGCGCATACAATCCCATCAACAAATTTCCTCTGAAACCGTTTGAATCAGAAATTAAAAGCACTTTTTGATCCGCTCCACAAAAATAAAAAAATAAAAAAGGAGGCGAACAGCGAGCCCTGTTAATATATTCATATATCCCATGTGAGTTCATTATTTTCTCGTTCCTCTCTTTGGTTAGCAGCGACCCAAGGTCACAGAGGAATAGAAGGGGGTTTAAAAGGGGCAAAATCTAATTTGAGCTGAAGCAAGTCAAGAGATCTGAGAAAAAACAACCCCGGATACAACCCAACTTATTCCCCAAGCTCAGATTCAGAGGTGTTGGATCCTGCGTTTAGCTGTCACTATTGTGGAACCAGATGTGGCAAGAAACATTGACTTCCTAATTTTAAAGAAAATAAAAAGTCTAGGCTAGGTGCTAATTGCTTTGAATTTCCAACTCAGCAGTTATGTTCCCAAAAAAATAACTGTCTTCATAGGGAACATTTTAAGGGTGCATAAGTTCTGAAACACTGGTGCGTTTGAAGATTGAATAAGAATTCTACAAATTTAGTTCTCAACAATCACAACCAATTAGAAGCCACTCCAATCAAGACTCGTTATTCTGACATTGTGTGAGATTCATTAGGGGATGGGGATGCTAATGAGAATAATGATAAACAATAACTCATGGGTTTCTAGCATCATTTGAACAATCATGTGTCTTTGAAATCCGAAGGGTTTCTTCAATGACAAACAATCAAACATACGATATTTCGGCCAACAAATAAAAAATAAAAAAATATCATAAAAATACCCTACTTTCAAAGCAAAACTGCTATAGCTAACACATAAACACCTGTCTGAAGCTTTGTGATAAAGAGCTGAATTCACATATAGCATATTCACACTCATGCTAATGCTAATTTTAAAGTTAGCATCTGCGTATCTGACGCAAATGTATAATATCAGGGGGCCGACATGTTTTGAATTCAATCAGGGTCTGTCACTTAGCATTTTCCGACACCACGTTCTGCTCAAGCTTGAGGAGGGCAGCACATCTTGAGCGTGTAAAGCATATGTTTGGTTTGTGCTCCTGCATGCATTAATGTGCGCTGAGGTTGGATGGAGCTGTAAATATAAGCGTGTGTGTGTCTGTTGAAGTCTAGCCTCCAGACAAATGCCACGGCTGAAAAATGGAGCTTGTGCCGCGGTGCGCTTTGCTGGCTGCCTTATTAGCATACAAGAAAGGTGATGTAAAGTGACGCCGTCCCCGGTGGTGTAAATATTTTAATTCATAATGAGCTCACTGGCGGATGGGGCTCTGGCCTCTCCCTGTTTGCTTTATTTATTCTGCTGGATGGCAAAAAGCCGGCCTCATTACCGCCGCAGCTTAGCGCATGCAGAAAGGGCCTTCGTATAAAGGTGCTTTCTATGGGCACAAATTAAACTCCTTTAAAAAAACTGCATAAAGACTGTACGATCGGTGGCCTCTGTTTGCTCTATTGTGAGTATTTGAGTTATAGATCAAGATGCCATTGCCACAATTATGACGCGAATTAAATTGACGAATGTAATCGTCTAAATGGACTGCTGGCGTCATTTATTGATCGTAAAACACACTGTTGTTGGGACTCAATCTTCCGTAAACAAATCCAGAATCCGCAACCCAAGCAAAAATCACCTTGTTAGCATCAAAAGCTTCAAACCTGAGAAACGACAACAGTCCATTACATCACCGAAACCAATGAGTCAGAAGCGGACTAGCGCGAAACAATGGCAGGATCAAACCTCTGTGAACTTTCATCCCCGCGGCTAATTGAATTAGACGGCGTCAGCGTGTTAGCATGGACGTTAACACGGCGACATGCCGGCCGCCACCAGTCATTACAGCGTGATGGAAACCTCAGCGGGTGACAAACACCTGTGCACCTCATGCGCGAGATCTCCTAGCATAGCCTACAGTCGCTGACAGGAAAAAATGAACACAGAGGACAGCATGAGAACAGCGTGTTCGGAGCGCCAGAAGGGTACGGACGCCGCGTTCCAGCCCACTCGCTAGAACATTCACACCGCCACGGCTCTCGTGTGTATAAACGTCTCGCCAGAGTCTGCAGCAGCAGTCATTTGAGTTCAGTGTACAGATGAAGTCGTGTTACAGTTCAGTCCCAGATGAGAGGAGTCAACTAATAGTATAGCAGCTTACTACATTTTAGATGACCTTCTAGTTGACTATCTTGCTGTCTGTATAGAGCTGTTCATACAGAACACGTCTTTGTGTCTGAAAATGTGAGACGCAGTGCTCAGGAATGATGAGATATTGATGAGTGGTGCTGCATGTAAAAGTTGAAAGTCTGTCTATACTCTGATGATGATATAAAAGAATAACACATCCAAAGAGCACAGATTCACGGATTTCACATATTTTTGGATTTCTATCTATCTGTTTGTCTGTCTATCTATCTATCTATCTATCTATCTATCTATCTATCTAGACATCTATCTAGACATCTATCTAGACATCTGTCTATACACTGTCTGTCTGTCTGTCTATCTATCTGTGTGTGTCTGTCTGTCTAGACGTCTGCCTATACATTGTCTATCCATCCACCTGTCTGTCTGTCTGTCTGTCTGTCTAGACATTTTCCTATACATTGTCTATTCATCTGTCTGTCTCTGTCTAGATATCTGCCTATACATTGTCTATCCATGTGTGTGTGTGTGTGTGTGTGTGTGTGTGTGTGTGTCTGTCTGTCTGTCTGTCTATCTATTTATCTAGACAGCTATTTATGTAGACATCTATCTATCTATCTATCTATCTATCTATCTATCTATCTATCTATCTATCTATCTATCTATCTATCTATCTATCTATCTATCTATCTATCTAGACATCTAGACATCTATCTAGACATCTATCTAGACTTCTGTCTATACACTGTCTGTCTGTCTATCTATCTGTGTGTGTCTGTCTAGACGTCTGCCTATACATTGTCTATCCATCCACCTGTCTGTCTGTCTGTCTGTCTGTCTGTCTGTCTGTCTGTCTGTCTGTCTAGACATTTTCCTATACATTGTCTATTCATCTGTCTGTCTCTGTCTAGATATCTGCCTTTACATTGTCTATCCATGTGTGTGTGTGTGTGTGTGTGTGTGTGTCTGTCTGTCTGTCTATCTATTTATCTAGACAGCTATCTATGTAGACATCTATCTATCTATCTATCTATCTATCTATCTATCTATCTATCTATCTATCTATCTATCTATCTATCTATCTATCTATCTATCTATCTATCTATCTATCTATCTAGACATCTATCTATCTAGACATCTGCCTATACATTGTATGTATGTCTGTCTATCACTGTCTAGATGTCTGCCTATACATTATCTATCCATCCATCTGTCTGTCTGTCTAGACATTTGCCTATACATTGTCTAGTCATCTGTCTGTCTGTCTGTCTAGACATTTGCCTATACATTGTCTAGTCATCTGTCTGTCTATCTATCTATCTATCTATCTATCTATCTATCTATCTATCTATCTATCTATCTAATCTAGATGTCTATCGCTCTGTCTCTGTTTAGATGTCTGCCTATACATTGTCTATCCATCTCTGTCTATCTATCTAGACATCTGTCTATACACTCTACATATCTATCTATCTAGACATCTGTCTATACATTGTCTGTCTGTCTGTCTGTCTATCTATCTCTATCTATGTCTAGACACCTGCCTATACATTGTCTATCCATCCATCTGTCTATCTATCTAGCTATCTGTCTGTCTGTGTAGACATCTCCTTATATATTGTCTATCCATCTATCTATACATTTAATCTACTAACCACCTAACAACAGCCTAGCAACCATCAGAACAACCAAGCGAGTAGCCAAATGTTCAACATACACAAGGCCTAAATAACCTTTGCCAAACCAAGTCTTAATGTATCTTTTAGCACAGGATCTGCACACTTAATCAATACTAAAAACAAATACACACATTTCGCCAAAGTTTGAGACGTAGATCGAGTTTTAATCACCTATAACATTGAACCGACCCTCAACAGCGGCTTCTTCAGAAAACATCTTCCTCACTTATTAGCTTTACAAGCACATCACGATCAGATAAATGACACCAGGAGCGTCTGGCACCACGAGTGCAAAACTAATGTTCCCTGCCGCGGCGGTGCATTAGCGCCGAGCTGAGCGTCAGGCCCAGACAAGCCCTGTGAGTTCAACTTCCTTCAGCGCGACGCTCCGTTTCCCCGCTAGCTCTCAATAGTGTGCTTGCGTTAACGGACGGATGCGCCTCTTGCTTTGATTAAGATGTCACTGTCAGTCATGGCGTGAAGTGTGCAATTTATACCCCTCCGACTGTCTGTAATCCCGCCCCCTCTAAAACTGATGGGGATGTTTAACGCAAATGAGAAGGAAACACGGCGGACAAAGACAAATAAAGAGGAGGAGCTATTATCTGTAGCACATGAAGATGACACTGTCATGTACTTGTCATTCAAGTATTTACACTTCAAAAAATTGCTGTCTGTTATTCTTTGTAGAGGGTATTGACTTTTTGCCACACAGCGGACGCTGCCTGAATGGCTTAATTACGAATCAATAATAATGAGTTATTTGAGCGAAAAAAAGCACGAAAGGGCGTTCTCTACCTGCATTCAGGTCTTTATTCCAGTTTAACGCAATCTACAGACCGGTTGTTTTCATGCACACGTGTATTATCTTTTCCTTTCGATGCATTTTGTCTTGAACCCCTGGCAGTGTAATTTCATCTAATTAAAGATAAGGTGGTGTTTGAGATATTTTTTCATTTCTCCTTGCAAAATGATAAGCTAGAGCCGGAGATAACCCGAGGAATTATTGTGTAGCACTCCACATGGCTTTGTGCAAATGAAAAAAAAGAGGAAGAATAACATGAAAGAGGACTTACAGTCTGGCCTGGAGGCTGGAATGCAGAAGAAACGAATCGTTTAATAATCACATTATAATCACCTACACTCTTTAAATATGAACAAAGAAACAACAATGTAATCTGAATTATATGATGCATTACACAGTATAATTATTAAAAAAATAAATAGAAATAAATTTAATATTAATGCTAATTTACACATTAGATTAAACTTGAGTTAAGTGAGATGTTTTCTCTATGCTAGCACACATGATCTTATCAAACTGGGCATCTACAGGCCCGCATCAACATATTTAATCTTTAATTTATTAACGAGAAGAAAACACTGGTTCTTCTTTGTTTTGGCACTGCGCTACAAACAAGCGGCAATGCTAATAACATACGCAATAAGATTTCAAAGATGTCTTTGTACTGAAAAGAAAAGGTGACCACTGACAAAGACGCAGCCCTTGAAAGCGTTAGCAGTCTTTATATACGCACACCAGTGACTATTTCTGTCTCAGATGACGTGAACGTGAAGAATCGCTGACGAGGTAAAGTCTCACACTCATCCGACGTCTTTATCATCAACATTTACCTCATAATTTGACGTATTTCCAAATGAAAAAGCCACCAGCTCGTGTACTTCACGCTAACAGATGAGTTTCTCTTGATCTTATTCAAACAAATGACTTTAAAGACTCAAAAATACAACCAGACATGATGTAACCGTCATTATGAGATGAAGGACGATCCTTTATTGGTTTTCAAAGCACTTCTTATCCTTGTTTCTTTCTTTAATCAGGCGGCTATCGTTCTCAGACGCCGTTGTTAGCATCATCTTGACCCGCTTTGCTTTTCCCGTTGAGTCTGGTTTCTCTGAATTATCTGAGCACATCAGACGGTGCAGAAAGAAAGCGAAGGGAAAGCGTCCTTGAATTAAAGCACACAATTAGGTGTGTTTTATCAGGATTGTAATGATTTGCTGGCGGATTGAAGCGGGTTTATTTCCGCTCCTCTGGGGTTCGCCAGCGTTACGGATGTTATTTGGCCTCTGGCCTAAACAAGCTTCAGGAGCCCTAGAGACAGACCTGAACTCCACGTGAACCGCTTCGCTAATTGAGCCGTTTGATTTCACCAGCTAGAAGAAAAATTAACCATTGAAAATGATTGGAGATAGTGATTGAGACTCTCTCAGACTCATTTCTGTGAACAGTGCATTTGCTAACGCTATTTGTGTTTCTTTAGTCTCGCTGACAACATCTATAAGAGGAGAGCCTGAGACAGCTGGGTGAACACAGGTTTTTTTTTTTTTTTTTTTATGTCTGACTGGGACAAGTCGTCACGTGTTTAAATGTTATAGAATTGTATTCATTACACTTTCTTTTAACAATAGCAATAGTTTCATATTCTTGTACTATTGTACTAAAACCACTCAGGAACCCTTGGCAGCCACACAGAGCACCATAACAACCAATGCCTTAGCAACCACAAATTGACATGCATAAAACACCCTGAACACCTTAGAAACTGTGTAGCAACATGCAAAAATACAGTTGGAACACCTTAGCAACCACATATGTACGCACATCCCAAAACACTTAAAACACCTTAGCAACCGCATATATACATCTGAAAATCCTCAAAATATCTTAGTAACTGCATAGCAACATGCCAAAACACAGTCAGAACACCTTAGCAACCACATAGCAGCATGCAAAAATACAGTCAGAACACCTTAGTAACCACACAGGTATATCAAACAACACTTACAAAACCTAAGTAACTGCATATACTGTATATGTCCCAAAACACTCAGATCTACATAATATGACCAAAAAACACACAGAACACCTTAGTTACCACATATATATGTCCAAAAACACTCAAAACCCCTTAGCAACTGCATATATACATCCCAAAACACTCAGAACCACATGTGCACGACCAAAAACACTCAGAACACCCTGGTAACTGCATATATATGTTCCAAAACACTCCGATCTACATATGTATGACCGAAAAACACATAGAACACCTTAGTTACCACATGATGTTTTATTAACAAGGTTCGGGAGGAGCACGATCAGATAATCAACCAATTCGGCACAGGTGTAATTCGTTTATCCAATCATCCTAATCAGCACAAGTCATACAGTATATAAACAGACCGCCTTCTTACCTCCGTCCCCAACTCCCCACTTCTAATCTGTTTTTATCCCATACTAGGGATAGGGGGAGCTCTCTGGGTTCAGCCTGCATAAAAATGGCTTCACAGGCAAAAATATTGTGACTACTAAGATTGCACCTAAATCAACAATTTATAGAATCATCAAGAACTTCAAGGAATGAGGTTCAATTCTTGTTAAGAAGGCTTCAGGGCGTCCAAGAAAGTCCAGCAAGCGCCAGGATTGTCTCCTAAAGAGGATTCAGCTGCGGGATCGGAGTGCCACCAGTGCAGAGCTTGCACAGGAATGGCAGCAGGCAGGTGTGAGCGCATCTGGACGCACAGTGAGGCCAAGACTTTTGGAAGATGGCCTGGTGTCAAGAAGGGCAGCAAAGAAGCCACTTCTCTCCAAAAAAAACATCAGGGACAGATTGATCTTCTGAAAAAAGTATGGCGAATGGACTGCTGAGGACTGGGCCAAAGTCATATTCTCTGATGAAGCCTCTTTCCGATTGTTTGGCGCATCTGGAAAAAGGCTTGTCCGGAGAAGAAAAGGTGAGCGCTACCGTCAGTCCTGTGTCATGCCAACAGTAAAGCATCCTGAGACCATTCATGTGTGGGGTTGCTTCTCATACAAGGGAGTGGGCTCACTCACAATTTTGCCCAAAAACACAGCCATGGATAAAGAATGGTACCAAAACACCCTCCAACAGCAACTTCTTCCAACAATCCAACAACAGTTTGGTGAAGAACAATGCATTTTCCAGCACGATGGAGCACCGTGCCATAAGGTAAAAGTGATAACTAAGTGGCTCGGGGACCAAAACCTTGAAATTTTGGGTCCATGGCCTGGAAACTCCCCAGATCTTAATCCCATTGAGAACTTGTGGTCAATCCTCAAGAGGCGGGTGGACAAACAAAAACCCACTAATTCTGACAAACTCCAAGACATGATTATGAAAGAATGGGTTGCTATCAGTCAGGATTTGGCCCAGAAGTTGATTGAGAGCATGCCCAGTCGAATTGCAGAGGTCCTGAAAAAGAAGGGCCAACACTGCAAATACTGACTCTTTGCATAAATGTCATGTAATTGTCGATAAAAGCCTTTGAAACGTATGAAGTGCTTGTAATTATATTTCAGTACATCACAGAAACAACTGAAACAAAGATCTAAAAGCAGTTGAGCAGCAAACTTTGTGAAAACTAATATTTGTGTCATTCTCAAAACTTTTGGCCACGACTCTACATACGTCCAAAAACACTCAGAACCACACAAGTATGCCCAAAAACACCTTAGTAACTGCAGACAGACGTCCAAAAACACTCAGAACACCTTAGTTACCACACACACGTCCAAAAACACTCAGAACTACATATGTACAACCAAAAACACTCCGAACACCTTAGTAACCACATTTATATGTCCAAAAACACTCCGAACACCTTAGCAACCACGTTTATATGTCCAAAAACACTCAGAACACCTTAGTAACCACATTTATATGTCCAAAAACACTCCGAACACCTTAGTAACCACATTTATATGTCCAAAAACACTCAGAACACCTTAGTTACCGCATATATACGTCACCAAACACTCAGAACTACATATGTACAAAAAAAACACTCAGAACACCTTAGTTACCGCATATATTCGTCACCAAACACTCAGAACTACATATGTACAAAATAAACACTCAGAACACCTTAGTAACCACATTTATATGTCCAAAAACACTCAGAACACCTTAGTTACCACACACATGTCCAAAAACACTCAGAAACTGCCCTATATACTGCATATATATCTCTAAAAACACTCAAAACACCTTAGTTACCGCATTTATATGTCCAAAAACACTCAGAACACCTTAGTTACCGCATATATACGTCACCAAACACTCAGAACTACATATGTACAACCAAAAACACTCCGAACACCTTAGTAACCACATTTATATGTCCAAAAACACTCCGAACACCTTAGCAACCACGTTTATATGTCCAAAAACACTCAGAACACCTTAGTAACCACATTTATATGTCCAAAAACACTCAGAACTACATATGTACAAACAAAAACACTCCGAACACCTTAGTAACCACATTTATATGTCCAAAAACACTCCGAACACCTTAGTAACCACATTTATATGTCCAAAAACACTCAGAACACCTTAGTAACCACATTTATATGTCCAAAAACACTCAGAACACCTTAGTTACCGCATATATACGTCACCAAACACTCAGAACTACATATGTACAAAAAAAACACTCAGAACACCTTAGTTACCGCATATATTCGTCACCAAACACTCAGAACTACATATGTACAAAAAAAACACTCAGAACACCTTAGTAACCACATTTATATGTCCAAAAACACTCAGAACACCTTAGTTACCACACACATGTCCAAAAACACTCAGAAACTGCCCCATATACTGCATATATATCTCTAAAAACACTCAGAACACATTAGTAACCACATTTATACGTCTAAAAACACTCAGAACACCTTATTTACCGCATATATACGTCACCAAACACTCAGAACTACATATGTACAACCAAAAACACTCCGAACACCTTAGCAACCACGTTTATATGTCCAAAAACACTCAGAACACCTTAGTAACCACATTTATATGTCCAAAAACACTCAGAACTACATATGTACAACCAAAAACACTCCGAACACCTTAGTAACCACATTTATATGTCCAAAAACACTCCGAACACCTTAGTAACCACATTTATATGTCCAAAAACACTCCGAACACCTTAGTAACCACATTTATATGTCCAAAAACACTCAGAACACTTTAGTTACCGCATATATACGTCACCAAACACTCAGAACTACATATGTACAAAAAAAACACTCAGAACACCTTAGTTACCGCATATATTCGTCACCAAACACTCAGAACTACATATGTACAAAAAAAACACTCAGAACACCTTAGTTACTGCATATATTCGTCACCAAACACTCAGAACTACATATGTACAAAAAAAAACACTCAGAACACCTTAGTAACCACATTTATATGTCCAAAAACACTCAGAACACCTTAGTTACCACACACATGTCCAAAAACACTCAGAAACTGCCCCATATACTGCATATATATCTCTAAAAACACTCAGAACACATTAGTAACCACATTTATACGTCTAAAAACACTCAGAACACCTTATTTACCGCATATATACGTCACCAAACACTCAGAACTACATATGTACAACCAAAAAACACTCCGAACACCTTAGTAACCACATTTATATGTCCAAAAACACTCCGAACACCTTAGCAACTGCATACATACGTAACAGCTTTGTTACCACATACATATGTCCAGAACAATGAGAACCAAATATGTACATCCAAAAACACCTAGAACACCCTAGCAACCATAAAACGACCACCTAGAACACTTTAAGGCCATATAGCAATGTGGGGGAAAAAGACAAAACTCCTTAGCCACTCTATATAGCAGCACCCAGGCAACCACCCAAAACGTTGTAGCAACATAGCGGTGAGTTTTGCACGTACAAGAATCATTTTCTCCAAAAAACGAAAAACGTGATGTTTTATTAATGTTATTATTGCTCTGTTTTTGTTTTCCCAGGATCCTGGCCGCCTCACGGAAGCCGTCCAAATGCCTGCGGATCCGAAGATGCGCTTTTGAACGCCAGTTCTCACCCTCTTTACCTTTGAAACGCGGCACCTGGCCCAGCTCGTTACCACCTTCTCAATAATTCATGCGCGCCTTAGCATCATGTATTATTCATGCGCTAAAGGAAAGCACGTTCTAATTTAGCGACAGCATCCCAGCCCACCAACCCCCACATCCCAAACTCCACAGCCGCTGGGCCGCTACGCACCGACGTCACAGCCATCCGCCTTGAAGCTCGGCAAAGAGTGACAGGTGTCGCCGAAAGCACGTGATTCCCTCGGCGGGAAGCTCTCCACCGTCGTTTAAAAAACGTCCCATGGTTCATTTGTGTTCAGATACTGATAGAGAACTAATTAGCCACTCCTGCAGGCTAACTCAGCCGCGTGTTATTATGAAAATTAATGAATGGACTCCTTGATGGATATCACATCAGTTGATTATATGCGGAGTTACTTATGACTTCTGAGTTCTGAGTGCTTTTGGGTTTGCTGCTGATCTTTACATTAGAAATGCAACAAATGCTTTGAGAGAAACGCTGCAGCAGCATTAGTCTGGTGATTGGCCTCATCCGGGCCTGTGATCTCCTCACATTTTTTGTCGCCCCACTGTTCGTATTTGTTTATTTTTGAAAAGACATAAAGCTGCTAGAAACGGCGGGGAAACCTGCTGCAACATCCAGAAAGCCGCAGCTCATTAGAGGGCCAGAAGTCGGCCAAGAGGCATCAATTACCACCGAGGGACATGGATCATATTTATAATTACACGGCATCGTGAACCATGAAAATCGTAATGTGGTTTAATCACCAGCTGTCTGTTCCCCAAGATCTCCACCTCTCCCTAACAAACGTCTGTTTTGATGACAAGCCTATCAAACGACGACTTGATGGCGAGACAAACCTGAAAAGGGGGAATTAAAGAAATGTGCAGGTTAAGTCAATGCTTACTGTTAAGTAGGGATCGGATAAAATGTCTGTCTTTAACTATAAAATTAGATCGAAAGTTATTCACTTTACAGTTCACTGTATTAGCCAAAAATAGACTTTTCAATGTGATTATTCAAATATATAAACCATATTTTCTCATATACACCTGTAATTTGAGAATTGTTGTTCTTAGTATTTTGAAAAAAAATTTATGAAAATTATCTATTTTAAGTTTTACCTTTTAGATACTTTTAAATTCATACCGCTTGCTTTATGCATCCATAAAAATATTTATTAAATTAGTAAATACAAAATTCACAGATTTGTCCAAAAATAGACATTATCATGTGATTATTTAAATATATCAATTAATAATTTATTTTAATAATAATAATAATAATAATTTTAATTATCATTTTTTTAAAACTATTTTATGTTTAACTATTAAAATTTCCACCCATAAAAATATTACAATTATTGAGATTATTTAAGTACACAATTGACAACATTTTCCAAAAATCGACATTATCATGTGATTATTAAAATATATTAACCACGTTTTCTAGTATATTTATTAAAGAATTCATTAAAATGTTCTGTACAATTATTACAATTATTCAAGTACACAATTGACAGTATTGTCCAAAAATACACATTATCACATGATTATTAAAATATATAAACCACATTTTCTGATTTTAAGAAAATAATTTATTTTAAGTTTTAAATAATATTTTTATTTTACTTTTGAAATTATACCTTTTTATAATTTATTTTAATAATTATATTTTTTTATTATATTTTTTAAAAACAATTTTATATTTAACTATTAAAATTTCCACCCATAAAAAATATTGAATTATTACAATTATTAAGATTTTTTAAGTACACAATTGACAACATTTTACAAAAAGAGATATTATCATGTGATTACTAAAATATATAAACCACGGTTTCTAATATATTTATTTAAGAATTCATTAATATTCTTTACAAATATTCAGGTACCCAATTGACAATTTTTTTTCAAAAATAGAAATTATCACATGATTAATAAAATATATAAATAACATTTTCTAATTTTATGAAAATAATTTAGTTTTAAATTAAATAATGTAATAAAATGTTTATTTTTAATATAGTTTTATAATTTATTTCAATAATAATAATAATAATATATTTTTATTATCATTTTGAAAAACAATTTTATATTTAACTATTAAAGTTTCCACCCATAAAAAATTTAATTATTACAGTTATTAAGATTATTTAAGTACACAATTGACATAATCATCCATAAATAAACAAATATGATTATTAAAACATATCAATCACATTTTCTAATATATATATATTAGATTATTGTTTTCATTATATATATATATATATATATATATATATATATATATATATATAAGTTAACTTTTCATTTTAATATTTAATTAATGAAATTTACATCCATGAAAAAATATATATTTTTAAATAAACGTATTAAGAATTTTCCAAAAATAGACATTATTACATGATTTTTCAAATATATAAACCACATTTTCTAATATAATTTGACAATTATCGTTTCAATTATTTATTAATATATTTTATCACATTACGATATGATTATTAAAACATTTTCTAATAAAATTTAGAATAAAAAATTTCAACATTTTCTAAAAAAATAGAGGATTATTGTTTTCATTATTATATTTATTCATTTTTTTCATTATATAAGTTAATTTTTAATTTTTATATATTTTTAATTTTAATATTTAATTAATAAAATTTACATCTGTGATTTTTTCTTACATTTATTAATACTTTTTTCTAGAATATTATTCAAATGATTCAAGTATGCAATTTGCAGAAATAAAAAAACAGATAATCACGTTTCATTTTTAAAATTTACACCCATTCAATTACTAATACAATTTTTAAACAATTGTCCATAAAAAAATCTTTATTTAAGAATTTCCAAAAACAGACAATATTAGGTGATTATTAAAATATATAAACCACATTTTGTAATATAATTTGACATTTATTATTTTAATTATTTATTAATATATTTTATCACATTATAATATGATTATTAAAACATATCAATCACATTTTCCAATATAATTTGAGGATTGTTCTCATTATTAAAAAAAAAAATAATAATTATATAATTTAATTTTTCATTTCAATATTTAATTATTAAAATTTATATCCATGATTATTTATTTATTTATTTATTAATACTTCACATTTTCTAATCAAATTTGAGGTTTATTGTTTTCATTATATATATATATATATATATATATATATATATATATATATATATATATATATATATATATATACACATATACATACATTCATTATATAAGTTAATTTTTAAATATTTTTATTTTTAATTTTTTTTTTTACATTTATTAATACTTTACTTTTTTTCTAGCGTATTATTAAAAGTACAATTCGCAGAAATTTCCAAAAAAACAAATATTATCACGTTTATTTTTAACATTTACATCCATTCAATTACATATTAAACAAATTCTAAATATTTTTATAAAATTAAAAGATAAAAATGACTGATATAGAATGATAACTCACCCTCATATTTAGGACCGAAATAAATCAGCAACAACCTGCAAACATAAAAACACAACAGCAAAACCATTAATATATTGCTTTTTGCCTGGTTTGAGACAGAAACTAAACTCAACGACCATCCAACCTCATTTTAATTGCATCTGATTAGGTGTGTGATTACTCAGCGTGTTTCAGCCACCTGATCTGACCAATTAGCACCCAGCTGGGTGGATTAAAATCTCAAGGACCTGAGAGAGAACACCCCAAGGTCACGTTCAGTACAAGACCTGTACAATCTGGAAATTCCTCTCATTTGATGCTTCTGTGCAGCTGAATGTACAAAGAAGCGACTTTTTTTTGTGCACTTCACGCCCCTCAAAATGAAAACCAAGAGTATTTGAGAATAAAATTGCTCTCTTTGTCTGTGCTTTATTGTGGTTTCTGTGTTTTGTGCGGCTCGTAATTGTGTTTTTCTTTGCTTTGGGCCTCAGAAAGCGGCGCTGCACTTCAGATCGGCCTCTGTTTAATTCAGCAGCTCGCAGTACGACACGACGCAGCCGAGATTGGGTCTCCATAAAAGCCGTGATTTTACACCGGAGAGTTGCGTTATTGAAATAGATAACAATAAAATTACAGTGCAAATATAATTCTGCTCAGTTT